>NC_134493.1:30841022-31013943 GCF_040206685.1 Ascaphus truei | reverse complement strand
TACATTATCGCCCATATTTGCTAAGTAGTGTTCTAACTTCTGCCTTAACGCAGCAGTCCAAGCTGCCATTTCCCCTTCCCCCCGCCCCTGTTTAATATGCGCATCAATGCAATCCACATAATGATAAGAAATTAGCTAAATTGCCGGTCGATCTGTTGTTCTGTGATCGATCGGCGAAGATTCAGCTCGGGGGCTCACTAAATGGCTGCCAGTGCAGCAGAAGAGGACAAAAGATGCAAAGTTCTATGGGGAAGATCATGTGACCAGGCAGTCACTGTATACAATTGGTGCACTTCTAGAGAGAGGGCAGGGCTCAAAAAGGGGTGTGCCAGAGCCTGTTTCAGAAGAGGAAGGGGACGTAACGTTGTAAATGGTTGCTATAGAAACAAAAAATGCTTGCTACATTATAATACATTAAAAATGTCTTTCAGAGTTGTTGTTTTTTTTTTTTTTTTATATATATATATATATATAACGCGTAGGTGCGTTTTTTATCTGGCTGTTACCCATGTGAGAAATTAATTCAATAAGTATTGTTATGGGACTTGCCCCTTTTTTCTATTACACCAGCTGTGCTCTGTTTGACCTTCAGATGACACAGAAACTTTACGTTTGATAATTATTCACATTTTTTTTTACAAATTTGAATAGCTTATTGACGATGTACTGTAAATATGTAATTGCTGCAAACAGCGACTATACAACCCATACCTCCGTTCATGTATTCTTTGTTCTATACAGTGAAAGCGATGTACAGTGATAAGGAGATGCTAAGAACAATCACACCCACGCAGGGAACATTATGAACAGACGGTCACAGAAAAGCCATATTGCCGAGGAAAAAAGCTCACCAATCGGATACTGGGTGATGAATAGGTCAAGGATATTTCTACTGGGTTTGGTAGCGTTTGCCAGGTGCATCTCTTCGGATTGCTGTCTGTACTAACCTTTTGTTTTCATCATGGACCTTACAATGAAAAACTGCCAGAAACCGGATATGATGAGACATTCAGCAGAGGATAATCATAGGGACGACTAATTGTACTAAGGTTGTTGCATGCAAAGTCCAGAGTTTCACTGATAGGATCGCAGGTTGTTACAGACTTAAAGCAGCGTGGGCTGGGGTGACATGAATGCAAATAGTTTTGTGAATTAACCCTTTCGTTGCCAGAGGGTCAGCTACATATTGAAAAAATAAATGGCTCTGTCCATTTTTACACCTATTATTGGGGTTTATTGAATCTGATCTTTGGGTAGACAGGTAACTTTCATTTATCAATGCATCCTTGGCTGCTGAACTGGGTGGAAACGAGTGCAAAAGCAGAACCAGGTCTATCAATAAAACAAATGATGGCTGTTTTCAATGGAATTCTTTTTTTCCTCAATGTAATCCTGTCTTTGTACCCATTTTGTAAATACAATTGGATACTTGATAAGTAGTTCTGCAAAAGGAGCGGCTCAGTGAGCATGGACCCAGTGAGTAGAGGCTCAGTGTGTAACAGCCCAGTGAGTAGAGGCTCAGTGAGTAGAGGCCCAGTGAGTTTGGGCCAAGTGAGTAGAGGCTCAGTGAGTATGGGCTCAGTGAGTAACAGCCCAGTGAGTAGAGGCTCAGTGAGTAGAGACTCAGTGAGTATGGGCCCAGTGAGTAGAGGCACTGACTCTGATAACAACAACAGTGAGTTTTAATCAGGGATACCTGGTTCATTTCTGATTTTCCTTGTGACCTTGGGTAAGTCACTTTATCTCCCTGTACCTCAAACATCAATAGAGTTGCCAGGTGGCTTCTCCAAAAATAGTGGACACAATGATGAATGGTGCGCTGTGCTCGCGACACACACTGTGACATCCCCCCTCCCTCATATGCACAAGCCTGATGGTACTACATATATTGATACATTGTTTTAGCGGCAGGCTCTGGTCGGAGGATTATGTGTTGCTCTACTTGAATTGGATTGTCCATTTAGCAATATTCGCACTGATTTAGGACTGTGTTAAATATCATTAGCTGAATCTAGCATACTCTGAGCCACTTTACTCGGGTACAGCCATCTACTGTACTGTACACCTCAAATAATCTACTGCAAATAAAGAAGGTATTGAGGGCTGCAAGCACATAGTTGGACTCTGTATCCCTATCCAATGCACAATGGTAATTTTTGTGCAAAGGAAGGATTTTAATAAAACTTCTGTTTTCTGAAACCTTCAATACTGCTATAGTTAGAGGGTTGCAAAATGGTTTAATGATAAACCGTTCAGTTCAGCCAAGCCTTTCCTTAAAAACAATCTATGTGATGATAGCACAATTATGAGCAATTAGCATAAAACGCTTTAATTACAGCTGTGCACTCGTTACTTACTGTAAATGGCTCAGATATTAACCATCCACTCAATTCTCATTTGTGAGGTAATTATAATTTATGTGCAGATGTGTAAAAATTACAGATCACATCTTTGTCCATTTGATTAAATACTGTACAGACATTTATAGACAATGCCAGGCAATTTGGAATACTGGCCTATTTTCCGCGTTGTGCATTAAAAAGAAAGATAGGAAGCAGCTATACTGTATGTGACATTTTCTGAGCCCTGACATTGCTGATCAGGTTTGGATATACAGATATACATTGTTAGTGGGATGAATGCTAAATACTGTTACACTCATCACATGACACAGCCTCACATACTCCTGGACTTTGCTCTCACTGCTCAGGGAACGAAGACTGTTTTAAAGCGGCATTTCATTAAAAATCCTGTATTTTTTTTCGTAATAAATCAGTTGTGTAGTATTAAATAATACTTACTGCATTTGTTTCACTCTTCATGCCTTTTTTAATGAGTGTTAATGTATTACGCTTCCTTGGGTTGCTATAGCAACCATTTACAAAGGCACAGCACTTCCTGTTTTGATATACTGTAGGTGGCTGTGACAGGCTAAAGTCAGGTACTGATAATTATGCCTGGGAAACATACATCTGAGTCCTTCATCCAGCACTCAGAATGTTAACCCAGTAAGAATACTTGGGCAATCAGGAAGCCTGTAGTAGGTGGCTGTCTCAGACTACAGAGCTGTCCTGTGCAAGCTGCTATCCAGATGGATCTCCTAAACTCTCTCTAGGGACATAAATTCCCAAACAAAGATATAGTAAGGACTTTAATATTGTTCCATAACTATTGTGGAAACTGTTTAGGGGTTGGGAACTGGACAAAGCCAGCCAGCCCGATAGATAGGGCCCTAAATGTTTAGCAAGATCTCCCTATGGGGAGTAGGTGTTCCTTTTATGAGTTTTGTTTTGCTTTAAAGGGACAGTGTGCCCAAATGTTTATTTGTGTTGTGGAGAAATAAAACCATTCAACATTTGGTTTTCCTTGAAAATGCACGCCTGGACTTTTGTCTGATCTCGCTTACAGACCGTTCTGCCACTGTAGCCATACTGCGTGTCCCGGGAAGTAGAATCTTCGCTGATCAATCACGGAGAACGGAGCGATCAGCTGCTTAGATCATTACATTGCTATTTATTTAAAAAAAAAATGAAAAAACAGGCAAGTGGTCAAAACTGCTGTAATAGTGTATATTTCTAATTATGGCCAGAGACGTTCTTTTTTGTACATTTGCTGAGACTATGGCAGTCATTTGTAAAATAAAGAGAATGCAGAGAATTTAATTTTTCAATAGAAAGACAATTGATCATCCCATAATGTTTATCTGAAGGATCCTTAAACACACGCATTAATAAGAGACCTTATATTGCATTAGTAGCCTGTAGGTGTACAAAATGAAGACAAATATTATCATGAAAGATAAGTATTGAATTAAAATGGCTCAGGGACTTGCTATTTATTTTTCAGAAATTGTTCTTTTTTCTTATTCTTAATATATTAAAGCAGCAGCCAAACCTGCAGGGTTTCTTTTTAAAAAAATCCCTTTAATATGTGCATCAGTAGAATTCACAGAATGATAAGTAATAAGCTAAGTTGCCAATCGATCTGTTCTCCTGTGATCGATCGGCGACAATTCGGCTTGGGGTTCACTAAATGGCTGTCAGTGCAGCAGAAGAGGACCAAAGATGCAATGTTCTGTGGGGAAGATCATGTGACAAGGCAGTCACTAGATACAATTGGTGCACTGCTAGAGAGAGGGCAGGGCTCAAAAAGGGGTGTGCCAGAGCCTGTTTCAGAAGAGCAAGGTGATGTGACTTTGTAAATGGTTGCTATAGAAACAAAAAATTCTGGTTACATAATAATACTTTAAAAATGTCATTCAAAGTTGTTTAAAAAAAATGTTACAAGTATTTTCTCATAGTACAGAACTGATTTATTTATAAAACAAAACCACAGGGTTTCTTTAAAAAAAAAAATCCCTTTAATATGTGCATCAGTAGAATTCACAGAATGATAAGTAATAAGCTAAGTTGCCAATCGATCTGTTCTCCTGTGATCGATCGGCGACAATTCGGCTTGGGGTTCACTAAATGGCTGTCAGTGCAGCAGAAGAGGACCAAAGATGCAATGTTCTGTGGGGAAGATCATGTGACCAGGCAGTCACTAGATACAATTGGTGCACTGCTAGAGAGAGGGCAGGGCTCAAAAAGGGGTGTGCCAGAGCCTGTTTCAGAAGAGCAAGGTGACGTGACTTTGTAAATGGTTGCTATAGAAACAAAAAATTCTGGTTACATAATAATACTTTAAAAATGTCATTCAAAGTTGTTTAAAAAAAATGTTACAAGTATTTTCTCATAGTACAGAACTGATTTATTTAAAAAACAAAACCACATATGTAGGATATTGCCTGGTCTGCAGCTTTAACGTTGGGTTTAGTCCTGTGTTGTAACATGATTGAACCTGATGGAGTAACTATATTTGGCCAGATGGCCATAAATGTTCTCTTTTTGTTCTTCAGTTTGGTAATATTTTGAGTACTTCTTTTCATACCCAAGCTAAAGGGGTGAAGGATTTAAATCAATAGACTTCTTGTTCCCTAAGTTAACGTCTACCATTTAAGAAATATATTGTGTGTCAATTTGCTAAATCTATTCAGCCTTTAAAACTATTGAGTGAATAATGAGGATCTGTCGCAACAACATAATGTCGATATTTACAGGCTAACGGTACATGTTACAATATACAAAGGAAGCGCTATCGATGTGGTGGTCTATAATAAACGAAATAACTAAATAAATGAGTGCTGCGTGAAAGAGGAACTGTTCCCAAGCCATATTCTGCTGCCATACACTTTGTATTTTGCTCTCACAGCCCCACACATAGCTTGTGTGAGACTGTTTATTAGTGGACAGCTATAGTACCACCTGTTTATGGGATTTAGGCTATATAACATATATATATATATATATATATATATATAGCCTATTTTCTCACCTCTGACACACAGGATTTTATTCCTTGCATTTTAGTAATGCATTTTATTGTGTTTCGTCGGGTTTTATTTTTAATTTCTATTGTTTATTAAAACTTTTTTATTTTTGAGTGTGACCTTTTGCGGCTGACACCACTGAGGGTTTGTGGCTATTTTTGGCCTCCATTGTATTAACACTACTATCCATAGCGTCATCTGTCTTGAGTGCAACTACTGGGGGCTTTATGTGGTACTGTAATCTTACTGCACATGTTGCAGCTTTATTGTACTAACACGGCTATAATTAATATATTATTGTCTAACTCAAAGAGGTTAATATTAAAGTTAAACTACACCACATACACTCCTTGGCAACCTTAGTGGCTAGTAAAGCATAGCATTGCAATAAGGCAATGTATGTACTGTATGTACAGTATGTATGTATGTACCGTATGTACCGTATATATGCATGTACAGTATGTTTGTATGTACTGTATGTATGTCTTTATTTATATAGCACTATTAATGTACATAGGGCTTCACAGTAATAATACACGTGACAATCATAAATAACAAATAATACAAATAACAGATCGTGGGAATAAGTGCTTCAGACATAAAAATGAACATTTAAGAAGAGGAGTCCCTGCTCCGGGGAGCTTACAATCTAATTGGTAGGTAGAAAGAACGTACTGTAGGAGGGCATTCTGGTAAGTGCGTCTGCAGGGGGCCAAGCTTTATGTGTGAGGTGTATAGTATTGGCAACGGAGCTACTCATGTGCTTCGTTAAGCAGGTGTGTTTTAAGGTGGGTCTTAAAGGTGGATAGAGAGGGTGCTAGTCGGGTACTGAGGGGAAGGGCATTCCAGTGGTGTGGGGTGAGAAAGGTTTAAGGCGGGAGAGGGCTTTAGATACAAAGGGGGTAGAAAGAAGACATCCTTGAGAAGAACGCAAGAGTCTGGATGGTGCATACCGAGAAATTAGGGCTGAGATGTAAGGAGGGGCAGAAGAATGTAAAGCTTTAAAAGTGAGGAGAAGAATGGAGTGTGAGATTGTAAGGAATCGGGGAACGTTCCCCCGCGGCGCGCTCCCTCCTTACCTTCCACTGCACAGCCTCCTGCTGCAGGAATTCTCAGGGCACGTCGCCCGTGGCGTGCATCCTCTTTGCCCCCAGCGGTGCAACCTCCCGTGCACCTTACAGAGCGCGCACGCCCACGGAGGGCTTTCAAGAATTCCACGGAGCTTGACTCCGCCCCTCCGCTGGTGAAGTGTGGCCGCCCCGTGCGGCGCGCACACATGATGCGCGTGCACCGCTCTCCAGCTGCGCGTCAACTCTGATCACCCTCACCTGTCTCCTGCACCGTTCACAGCCTATCCCCGCCTCCGTTGTGCACACACCTCTGCTCCTCCCCTCTGTCCCATTGGTTACCTCCTGCTATATATGCTCAGCTGGAGCATTCACACTTTGGCTGAGCATAGTCACAGGTGAACCTGTGTTCCCACTTCCCTGTGCCTGCCTTGTTCCTGTGTCCTGCTTTATCTGGTTGCTGCTTGTCTCCCTGTGTACCGACCCGGCTAGAGTTTGGACCATTCTCTGGATTACAGACCCCGGCTTGCCTCTGACCTTCCGTTACTCGCAATCCCTGACCACGGCTAACGGACACCTGACTACTGTTCTGGCTCCGACCCTAGACCACGGCACTCCTGACTTCGACTACCCAAGTACTACGGCTAACCCACTCTCTCCAATCCAGACCAGGCTATCTTAACCATACACCCTTCGCTGCTGTGGGTTTCATACTTTCCCACCAAGTACCCGCCTTGTTCGTGGTGAGCGCAAGCGTTACAGAGATGCGGGATTTGATAGGAAGCCAGGAGAGGGATTTCAGCAGGGGAGACACAGACAGATTTAGGAAAGAGTAGAGTGATTCTGGCAGCAGTGTTTAGGATAGATTGTAGGGGAAACAGGTGAGAGGCAGGAAGGCCGGACAGCAGGAGGTTACAGTAATCGAGACGGGAGAGAATAAGGGCCTGAGTCAGAGTTTTTGCAATGTCTTAGTTTTAGGGCAATTCTTACTAGCCACTTAGGTAGCCAACAGGGCTAGGTAGTGTAGTTTTAGTTATGTATTAACCTCTTTATAGCCTTTAGTGGTCAGCTAGTCATGAAACCCAAGACTAGCTTACCACTTGGATTACTATGGGGCTAACATGTAGTAAAATGTGTAATAGATGATATTTTATTACCTATTCCATCTTGATTTAGCTTATCTTGCCTTGGTATATAATGGCCATACATTGGTAAGATAGGGCTAAAGCCAGCCCTGTGTAGATGATCAACAAAAATGCGGTATTTTGGTATATCAGGACTTGATGACTCCTCCAAATTACTACATTTGCAGTATTTAGTCATTTTGGTTTCCGGTCACGATATTTTTATTGGATGCAATTAAAAATGCGTTCTTTTTTGCTGTACAACATTGATGACTTTTTGGCTATAATATCAAATTTTTTGGCCATCAGAGTTTGATACAGTAACTGTACATTGTTTCCAAAAAAAGGGGACTGAGGGAGAGCACCATAGGGAAAAGGAGACACACAGAGAACGCACATGGTGTGATATTGCAAGGTAAAAAATGGCAACGCTACTATGTAACAATGTAACCTCCAGTGGTTCTACTCACAGGTGAGCAATTGTAAATGTACATATCACAATCACTGGCAATGATGTTGTCATGTGGGTTGGTGATCTCGAAAAAGAGGAAACGGAATAATGGTGCAGTTAGTATATACAAATAATGGTCGACTTTATATCAAAAATAAAAGCCGCCCTCCAGATTGAACACGTACTAGAAGATCATTCTTTGAGGCATTTATTCAGATAAAAACAGTATTTCCGATGTTAAGGTGCGTCGCGATCTCACCACTTCCGCAATGCCAAGGTCTGCTCGAGTATAGACGTCTGCTGGTGTCACTTCTGGTTAAAGCTGCCCCGAAACACAGATCACACTTCTCTGGATCCTTTCTCGGCTCACACCATCAGGGACAACGCGTTTCGCTAAGGTTGTACTTACAATTGGAAATGGATTTAAATGTGGATGCCCGATGGTGATTCACATCAGATCGTGGTGATACCATGAGACAACAAATAAACCATTGGTGCTGGTACTGAAGTACACCCTTTGTGTATGGGATTTCAGCTGATACCTTAACACTTCTTTGTATGCAGTGCGCACTAATACACCAAATAAGGTGCTTCTATAGCAGTTTAACTCACAAAAAGGTTTTTCCTTGAGATCAAGAGACTCTGGAAGTCAGTGGGTGAAACTGCATGGAAGTTTCCTCAATAGTACATCATAGAAAAAGAAGAAAAAAAAACATAGCACAGATCCACTCACGTCATTCTTTTGCGCTTTTCAACACATTTAGACCTGGTTGTGGGTTCTTGGAATTGCCTTCTCCTCGGTTTGCTCCAGCCACCGTTCTCTCTGGTGTCCATGTGTAGCTTGAGCTGGTGCCTAGGTATCCACGACGGTATCCCTTCCTGGCTCTCCCTTTCTCCGCCTTCCGCGATGACACCACACGTTCTGTTGCATGATGACGTGCACTCCTTGTTGGCTGGCTGGCCGGGATCTCGCCTCTCCTCTTATGCTATCCCACAGTCGCACCTCAGGTCCTCCACGTAGTAGGTCTCCTCAGGGCAGTTCAACCAGGTACATCAAACAGAATGCAGTAATGTTCATCCTACGCGTTTCATGAGTCAATGGCTCATTTCTTCAGTGGTATAATCATAATAATAATAATAATAATATTCAAAGCTTTTAGAGCCAACTGTAGGTGCAAAGGTTAGACATTTAGAGATTACTTTTTCTTGGGAAGCAGTGAGAATTTTTGAACTGTGACTGAATATATTGTTAATTTGGCCGCTCTCTTTGGTAGACGTAACTTTTCTTCTCCCCCGTTTTCCACGTTTCTTCCAATATTTCCACCTAGGGGGGACATCGTCGCTATAAGAGGAAAGAACCGGTTGGTCTCCCAAAAATCGAAAGACCTTGGCTGTCCTAAAAAAGACCCTGATCTAGGACAGTTACTAGCAAACAAGTTCTTACTTCTTTCTTCCCTAGAAATAGTCCCATGTGGGTTCTCTCTCTGTTCACCTTCATAATCATGACAATTATGCCTATATTGATCTCTATTTTCTCTCCTAGAATCTCTCTCATAGTGAAATGAGATGGTTCATAGCCCTTTCTTCCCTGAGGTGATCTATTCCTTTCCGGTCTATATGGTGGTCTAAATCCCCATCTGGATTGTGCCCCAAATTTTCTGCTCCTCTCTGGAACCTGAAAATAAGGATACTATTCATTTCTGTCATGTTTACTGGTATTATTATCTCTCTTAGTAACATTATACTTCCTCTGTAACCCCCCAACATAATCTTCTTCATCTCTCTTGAATTTTTTTATTTTGATACCAATTATATCCCTTTCTAATTAATCCGATTTTTCTCTGTTGATCCCTATCTCTATGTTTAAAGACTGATGTTTGATCTAGGAGTCCCATTTTCTCTTGTATAACATTGATTCTGTTATCAAGAGCTACTAAATGTTTTTGATGTTGTTTAATACCCAAACTGATTAGATCTTTGGAGCTCTTATCTAAAATCATATACCCATCCTGTAAGAATTGCTCGTCTTCCCGATCAAACGAGGAATCCTTTGATAACTGTAGGCCAATGAGTTTAACCAAACCATTGGGAACATATCCAATCTGAAACCATGTCAGACTCATCCTGCACAGGGTCTTTGCTGGAATCACTAGTAGACCTAAGTACTGGTTATCAACCTCTCTCGACTACTTGTGCCCAGAAAGGACCCATCACTAATATAACAGTTGCCATTGGAGGGAGGTTGAGTGTTCATCATCATTTATTGTAATATCTGCTCAATGTGTTGATTCACTATATGTCACCATTATACCAAACGTCTATGTAGCCTTCTCAACCAATCCGTGTTTTAACATAGCATAGTATTTATATTGCATAGAGAGGTACATGAGAATTGTGCCAGGTAGTGTTAGGACCTGCATACTGGTCATGCTGTGAAGTGGCTGCAGGCTTATAACCTTTTGGCCAAAAGGTTTAACTAAATGATCCTTTTTCATGAGCAGATAAGCACTGAGGTATTGCACTATATGTGATAAAAGAGCTTACAGTCCTGGGCGCAGGTCCAGATAAATAATCAGTCCCAAATGAAAAACAGTCCTTTGGAGTTGATGTGAGGGGGGAGGGGATTGTGACCCCTTGGAATCACAGATGTGAGGGGGCGGTGACCCCTTGGAATCACAGATAAGGTGATATTCAATCCTCCATACCGATCCAAACTAGATTAAGAAGGGGAAAAAACACACACCATTGCGCAGCACAATAATTGTCTTGGAGCACCCTCTCCCGCTGCTGGCTACTTACAATAGAGAGGTAGTCAGCATGCGTTGAAAGGTATCTTTACACAGGATGGTCCCTCTTTATGTGGTGGCTGTCTCTCCACTTCATACACCTCTGCCGATCTCAGGAGATAAAAGGGACAAACAAGAACACACAATTGTGCAGCACTATATAGCCGAGAGAACCCTCCCCAGATGCCAACTACTTACAAAATATAAGAAGTCAGTGATCCCTGATTGGTATCTCTGCATCTGGTTGCAGGGAATCCAAGCTGGGGGGTGTCAGTAATCACTGGAATAAATCTTGCCACCACTTCCTCTGGGGGATAGTCCGCCAATGACAGCCAATGCACTATGACCACGTGGTGAACAGTAATGGGAAACCACGTGCGGTACCAACAATACAATTTATTAAAAAACACTATTAAAAACCCTAAGTGATGTACTCACATCTAAGGGTGATGACTGCGTGTGTTACTAGGTGCCGTCCGCAGCATGGATCGGAAGGTAGGAGAGACAGGAATGGGGGAAGAAACCCCCTGAAGAAGTGACATCACTGTCACGAAACGCGTAGGGTGGAGCTAAGTCAGCGTGCGACTGGTGGGCCTGCAGCTGGGAGGAGGACTAGATGACAGGAGATCGGTGCGCGAGTGACGTCATCGTGGGTGGACTCTGCATGTGGAGTCGCGACCACAGACCCGGAAGGGTTAGCAGTTCCATCCCCGCTCCTCAACACAGAGGGTTTCTACCCCCATTCCAGTCTCTCCTATCCTCCGATCCATGCTGCGGAAAAGCTGCACCTAGTAACACACGCAGTCATCACCCTTAGATGTGAGTACATCACTTAGGGTTTTTAATAGTGTTTTTTAGTAAATTGTATTGTTGGTACCGCACGTGGTTTCCCATTACTGTTCACCACGTGGTCATAGTGCATTGGCTGTCATTGGCGGACTATCCCCCAGAGGAAGGGGTGGCAAGATTTATTCCAGTGATTACTGACACCCCCCAGCTTGGATTCCCTGCAACCAGATGCAGAGATACCAATCAGGGATCACTGACTTCTTATATTTTGTAAGTAGTTGGCATCTGGGGAGGGTTCTCTCGGCTATATAGTGCTGCACAATTGTGTGTTCTTATTTGTCCCTTTTATCTCCTGAGATCGGCAGAGGTGTATGAAGTGGAGAGACAGCCACCACATAGAGAGGGACCATCCTGTGTAAAGATACCTTTCAACGCATGCTGACTACCTCTATATTGTAAGTAGCCAGCAGCGGGAGAGGGTGCTCCAAGACCATTATTGTGCTGCGCAATGGTGTGTGTTTTTTCCCCTTCTTAATCTAGTTTGGATCGGTATGGAGGATTGAACATCACCTTATCTGTGATTCCAAGGGGTCACCTCCCCCTCACATCTGTGATTCCAAGGGGTCACAATCCCCTCCCCCCTCACATCAACTCCACAGGACTGTTTTTCATTTGGGACTGATTATTTATCTGGACCTGCTCCCAGGACTGTAAGCTCTTTTATCACTATTCATTGTATAGATCCTATTGGAAGGATTTTTTCTGTCCTTAGGCTGCCATCTTTTCACCTCTGTTATTTGTATGAGGGAGAGATTCACTGTGATTATCTAGTTATCATTCTTTGGTTCTAGATGTCAATTTAGATAGGAATTGTTATTACTGGTGTCATAGCACATTTGCTTCTTAGCCTCACTATAGATATAGTTTAGTCACAATTTTGTTATAAATAGTCAAGCGCTCACCTGTGTGTATATTCCACTTAGTTCATTGCACTATATGTGGTGTCATTTTGTATGATGCTCTGTCTGGCCTTTCTGTTTTTGTTTGTATTTATATTGCATGTTCAAATAGGATACATGTACAGTGCATGCTGTATATGTAAACATTTAGGGACAAAATATTCCTGCCCCCAAATAACATTCTTAGTTCTTCCAGGCTTTAAACAGAAGTCAATGGGCTATCTTGAGACACCTACCTTTAACTGCTTGTTCATTATTTACATTTTCTGTTAATAATTGCTAATCTTATTTAAAAACTGTATTACAATATATTTGTCCACTTGCAGCATATGGCAGAAGTGTAAATACAGGCATACCCCGGTTTAAGTACACTCACTTTAAGTACACTCGCGAGTAAGTACATCTCGCTCAATAGACAAACGGCAGCTCACGCATGCGCCAGTCAGCACATCCTGAACAGCAATACCGGCTCCCTACCTGTACCGAAGCTGTGTGCAAGCGGGGAGACTATAGAGCCTGTTACACATGCGTTATTTACATCAGTTATGCACGTATATGACGATTGCAGTACAGTACATGCACCGATAAGTGGGAAAAAGGTAGTGCTTCACTTTAAGTACATTTTCGCTTTACATACATGCTACGGTCCCATTGCGTACGTTAATGTGGGGTACAGTATGCCTGTATACTGTATTCCATACAAATCCCACATTGATAAAACATGTACCATAAATACAATTTATTTAACATCTGGGTTTCTGCCAAGCTTATTCCCGATTAGTTACTGTTGCAAAATAGAATTTATGAGAATTAAGGGGAACATTTCAGCTGCAGCCGTGTTCCCTGTAACCGATGCCATATGGAATATGCAATCAAGCTGAAAAGGAAATGCAGTTTCTGCAGGAGAGCATGTAGGGTAAACATAAGCCGGAGGGGAAAGAGCATAAAAAGCTGATGCTATTAAAAAGCCAAATCATGCCAGGATTCCAATACCAGGGGAAATAAGAGAACTTTCAAAATTAAGCATTTTTTAGTATTGCTTCAAATTCACTTCTTGCTTTTCTTTAAATGAATTTAGCTGCCCATAAAGGAACATTCGTTATTGAATGCCCATGTCACCAGCAAAATCAATTGGGTTTTAAAATAGCAGCGCTATCAAAACAAAAATGCCAAATCCATCTAACTTTGCAGCTTTTAGGGCCTTATTCTATAATGTCCGAAGTGGGTGTTCGGGATGTTTTCGGCTGACCCCATTTTAAACCTAAAGGCCTCTTCTCTGGGTCGCCCTTGTTTTAAAAACGGGGTCCCCGGAGCCTAGCCGAATTCATTTCCCAAGATACATTTTGGGAAAGTTGCAGCGGTTTCTTCCTGGATTCATCACGCCATTATCCGTCACGTTTTCCTATTGGTCTGCGTGATGCAGTAGATGTAACCTTAATAATAATAATAATAATATCTTGTTCTTGTATAGCGCTGCTAGTTTTACGTAGCGTTTTACAGAGACATTTTGCAGGCACAGGTCCCTGCCCCGTGGAGCTTACAATCTATGTTTTTGGTGCCTGACGCACAGGGAGATAAAGTGACTTGCCCAAGGTCACAAGAAGCCAACACCGGGAGTTGAACCAGGCTCCCCTGCTTCAAACTCTCAGTGCCAGTCACTGTCGTTGCTCACTGAGCCGCTCCTTCTTCATAACCTTCCACTGTGTTTCTCCTGGAGGGGGCGCACCGATGCTATCTTGAGCGGTAAGTATCTCAAGGGCAGGGCTGCCCAAAGCTGAAAATACAGAGTTTTTGTTCTGCTGACCTCTCTGCCTCCTGTCCCAACCAAAAAGGGGCAAAAAAAAAAAAGTCAAGTATAGTGGGAACTGCACCTTTAAGCGAACAAATAACATAATCATAATGAGACACATTACCCTGTACTCCAACCTGTTATCCCTGGTGGCATATTTTTAATTTGGTGACATTTTCCCTGCCAGCTTTTGGCAGACAATATTTGTGAGAATAATTGACGTGGCATTTAGATTTTCTCTTACTGTTGTCTACTAAACTTGGATGTAAAACAAGCAACATTTGTGAAAAAACTGTTTCAAGGTTCAATCCCCTACGCTGTAAAAAAAAAAAAATACATGTTTTCTTTACCTATAGTAGGGTCACTGCTCCATACTTCTGTGGCCTTCATAACCATCCTTGGACAGGTCTAGATGATGTATGGGAATGACCCAAGAAAAACAGTGCTTCAGAAAAATCAAATGTGTAATGACTCAATAAGTGTTTGAATGCAGCGCATAGAATATCAATGGACAGTGAAGATCAATTCACTATTTTTCATGATTCATAAAACCTGCACAGAGAATAAGTCAAAGTAATTGCAATCTCTTGATTTGATAAGATTTGCATGTAACTGTGGAACGACTTTACATATAGGAGTCCAGTAATATTTGGATCCTGTGAACTAAATAAGTCCTTGGATTGGATACATGAAGTATAACTTAGTCCATACGGAGTATCTAAGTAGGAGGCTAGGGTATACCACTGAGGAAACCTGCTGAAAAAAACCCAGTCCTGATTACTATCTATACGAGGTCCACAATGCAATAAGCAATCCATGCAGTCCCCAATATAATAAAACCAAAACATAAACAACACACCATTCACTGCGGATGGAACTGCCGAGGAACCCATGGGGATCCCGCTGGTGATGGACTCGTGGCATGCTCCTGCTTTATCAAAAGTGTCCGTTTAGGTGCGAAACGCGTAAGAGTTCTCCATACCTCCTTACATTTTGCAAACATTGCCGGTTCCAGCCCTTGATTTTTTTCAAATTGCTCTGCACCGCTTCTCCGTTTCTTCAGCTGTTGGACAGGTCTAAAAGGAAAAAAGTGCCTCTGAAAATCCCACTGGGTGGTGGTAAAACCCCATGGACGGGATGGCACAGGTGGCAGCGTAGTTACTCCGTTTCTGACCCGTCGTTCACAAGTCCTTCTGCTGGTACTCTTGCACACTTAGAGGTAAAGCCCTGTCCAGATTTGGGAAAATAGTCCTCATGCTCCTAAGCAGGTTGTATGTTGTGTAATAATGTGCACTGCTGTTTCTTGGGCTGATAATATCTTCTTGCCTCTGCCCTCAGTACCACTACTGGGGCCATGCCCTCGTGGTGATGAAAATTAACTATATGATGGGGGATTGGCTGCTGTCGCCTAACAGGCTCTCACTTCTCATTCACTTTTCCTCACGTCTCTAGAACCTGTAGTCATACAAACCACTGTTCTCCACTTCAGGGGTGCGCAAATTGGGGATATTTTTTGGGGGGACGAGGTGGTTACAGAGGCCCTGCGCTCTCCCCCCAGGCATTTAAATTAAATGCTGGGGGACCGCACGAGGCCTCTGCAACTTCACTTACCATGACTCAGTCGGCTACGGCGACGCATCGCCATGGTAACGCGGCGTCAAGTGGTGTCACGTGACCCCGCAGTGTCACTTGACGCTTCAGACCAGGTGAGTGGGGTGCGAGCAGTGTGTGAAAGCAGGCACGGGGGCGTAAGGCAAGAAGTTTGCGCACCCCTGCTCTACATCAACAGGATGTTCCGTCTCAACACTTGTGTAATACTTTGTGCTGCTGGGGCTGGTCAGATTTGCCCATGGTGCATTGCCAGTAAAGATGCACAAACCAAAATTCGCTTACCAATTTTTGTGTTTCAATTTCTCTATTTGGCGGTTAATTGCATATTTAAGCCCACTTATTTGCCATGTATCTCAGTTGTGTGCACAGGTACCTCTGCATGTGCAGTATAAGTGACTCTATTTGGAGATACTGTATATAAGTAAATAAGAATATATTAAATAGGTCTTCTCTCACTCTCTCCAAAATGTAAGCGATATAAGGAAAATTCAATGCTTTGAATTTTAATACTTGGCAAAAAAACTCGTGTTCTTTTTCACAGAAAAAAAGGCCAATATCAGATGGTTTACAAACTTTGGCGAAACTTTGTCTCATCTCTACAGGTGATTCTATCAGATAAATGAATGGCAGTGCACGCGTATCAGGAGCAATACCGCACCTCGTAGCGTGAAGAATCCTGCAGTTAAGAGTCTACCTGACAGTGGCAATGCTATCTTGTATTGTATTGTATGTCTTTATTTATATAGCGCCATTAATGTACATAGTGCTTCACAGTAGTAATACAGGGGGGGAATCAAATAAATAACAGATAATATAAATAACAGGTCATGGGAATAAGTGCTTCAGACATAAAAGTAACATTAAGGAAGGAGTCCCTGCTCCGAGGAGCATACAATCTAATTGGTAGGTAGGGAGAACGTACAGAGACAGTAGGAGGGTGTCTGCAGGGGGCCAAGCTTTATGTATCATGTGTATAGTATTAATCACAGTGCTATTCATATGCTTCTTTAAGCAAGTGTGTCTTAAGGTGGGTCTTAAAGGTGGATAGAGTGGGTGCTAGTCGGGTATTGAGGGGAAGGGCATTCCAAATGTGTGGGGCAGTCAGTGAAAAAGGTTTAAGGCGGGAGAGGGCTTTAGATACAAAGGGGGTAGAAAGAAGACATCCTTGAGAAGAACGCAAGAGTCGGGATGGTGCATAACGAGAAATTAGGGCTGAGATGTAAGGAGGGGCAGAAGAGTGTAAAGCTTTAAAAGTGAGGAGGAGAATTGAGTGTGAGATGCGGGATTTGATTGGAAGCCAGGAGAGGGATTTCAGCAGGGGAGATGCTGAGACAGATTTAGGAAAGAGCAGAACGATTCTGGCAGCAGCGTTAAGGATAGATTTTAAGGGAGACAGGCGAGAGGCAGGAAGGCCGGCAGCAGGAGGTTACAGTAATCAAGACGGGAGAAAATGAGGGCTTGAGTCAGAGTTCTAGCAGTCGAGTAACAGAGGAACGGGCATATCTTTGTGATATTAAGGAGGAAAAAGCGATAGGTTTTAGAAAGTTTTGAATGTGAGAGGAGAATGTGAGAGAGGAGTCAAGTGTGACCCGTAAGCAGCGTTCTTGGGCTACTGGGTGAATGATCGTACTTCCAACAGTAATGTGGAAGGAGGTAGTAGGGCCAGATTTGGGAGGAAGTATAAGGAGCTCTGTTTTTGCAATGTTGAGTTTAAGGCGGCGGAAGGTCATCCAGGATGATATAGCAGAGAGACATTCAGAAACTTTGTTCTGTACAGCAGGTGTAAGGTCGGGGGTTGAAAAGTACATTTGTGTGTCGTCAGCATAGAGGTGATATTTAAACCCAAAAGATGTTATTAGGTCACCTGGAGAGAGTGTGTACAGAGAAAAGAGAAGAGGTCCCGGGACGGAGCCCTGGGGTACCCCCACAGAGAGATCAATAGAGGAGCAGGAGATGTTAGCAGAAGAGACACTGGGAGAGGTAAAGTGAATAAAACAGATAATGCTCTCATTAGTGGTAATATATATGTTAAGTGATATTGTGAACAAATTTATATACAACCTTAATAGGGAGGTTTTATGCTGCAGTTTCTGGGGGATGGCTCAGCTGTCCAACTAATACAGAAAAAAAAAAAAACAGCGCCAAAAAACCTCATGGTGTAGTATTTAAAAAATATTTATAGAATAAAAAAGGTGATTATTGCACGTACATCAGGATAAAGCATATAACAACAGGACATGTTTTGGACATGTTACCACTCTAGGAAACTGCTCCGTGTAGGCTCACTGTCTCTCTGGATGGTCCTCTTATCTTCAATAACCGTCCCAGCAAGGGGTGCGCACCTCATTAGGAATTCACCCCACAGTGTGAGTCTCTGGTCTCCAGCGGGTCACTCGGCGGGAAGTTCAAACCTCTGTGAGGGATCTCCCGTCAGCTGTGATTGCAACAAGCGCTGTGTTCACACAGGCCGTTCCGGGTTGAGCCGCAGTCGTCCTGACGTCATCAGACGGCGTCCTTGTATCGCTCCCGTCTGCTCGCGGATGGTGTAAGCGGTATAAGCGGTGAAAGTCCAAACACATGTGCAGGAAATATGCTATAAGTGTAAACCTCAGTGGGTATTGATAAGAATAAAGATGGAACGCGCCCTCTCCTACGCGTTTCGTAATCGATACTTCTTCAGGGAATAACGGAGGGGGTGTAAGGGGCGGTTCTTATACACATGAACCTAATCTGATTGGCCACAATAAATTGACAGACAATCCCCACCTGGGGAGCCAATATTGCACATCAAATCAGGGTCTATGCACAGCACAACATTAAATAAAATACACATCATTTAATTTAATATACATTTTGCAGTAAGTCAAAGCTTCTAAAAAATAAAGAGACAAAAGTTAGTAACATATTAAAAAACAATACAAATATGAATACTAACGCTATCTCAGATTTAATGTTATGTGAATGAATATAATGGTTTAAAAGACAAAAGGGACTGGTTTTTAACACACAAATATTGACTTTTGAGAGAAAGGAAAAGTCAGTAAAAATTATTTATTTAAAAATATAAAGAATATATATATATATATATGGGTTACATCAGTACTAAAAAGTAAAAAGGAGGAATTAAAAAAGAGACCAAACATCAATCTCTTCATTAAGACCTAGTGGAGATAGAGTTTGAAGTTTGTATATCCACAAGCTTTCTTGCTTGGACAATTTCTTGTCTCTATCTCCACCACGTCTCCCTGCCTGAACAATTTGGATACCTATATACGTCATATAGGAAGGGTCGGAGTTATGCTTAAGTTTAAAATGCCTGGATACGCTATGTTGCTCAAAGCCTATTTTGATGTTTCTAGCGTGTTCTAATATCCTGACTCTTAAAAATCTTTTTGTCCGCCCTACGTATTGGTATCCACAGGGACACTGTAAAAGATATACCACATGTGTTGACTTGCAGGAAATGCAGTCTTTGACAGTAAAATTTTCTTTAGTAGTTTTAGATTGAAAAGTTTTTCTATTTTTATTTAACATTTTCCAGGCTTTGCATTTACCACAGCAATAGTTACCGTTGGGTTTACAGGGCATCCATGGAATCTCCAAAGGTGTTTGTATTTGAGATCCGATGTCGCTCGGTGCCAGATAATGTTTTAAAGTTTTTGCCCGACGGTAAATAAAGCTAGGTTTCTGGTTGAGGGAAGGACCTAGAATCGGGTCATTACATAAGATGTTCCAATTTTTATTAATTATTTTCTGAATACTAGTACTAACAGAGCTAAATTCTGTAATAAAGGGTACATTTAGTTTCTCCTCATTTATTACTGTTTTTGTTTGTTTTTTCTGGACTAGTAAAGAATCCCTCTCCATTTTCTCAACTTTCTCTAGAGAACAGAGTAGCAAAGTCTTGTTATACCCACGCTCAATGAACCTTTCAAATAGAGCGGCAGATTGAGCTTCAAAGTCAGTTTGGAGACTACAATTCCGCTTTAGGCGCATGAACTGGCTTAGGGGTATATTGTCAATCCATGACCTTTTGTGGTTGCTGGATGACAATAAAAAACTGTTCGCATCCACCTTTTTGAAGAATGTTTTGGTATTAACTGTTTCACCAACTCTAGATACCAAACTGAGGTCTAGAAATTTTGTCTTTTAAACCATTATATTCATTCACATAACATTAAATCTGAGATAGCGTTAGTATTCATATTTGTATTGTTTTTTAATATGTTACTAACTTTTGTCTCTTTATTTTTTAGAAGCTTTGACTTACTGCAAAATGTATTTTAAAATTAAATGATGTGTATTTTATTTAATGTTGTGCTGTGCATAGACCCTGATTTGATGTGCAATATTGGCTCCCCAGGTGGGGATTGTCTGTCAATTTATTGTGGCCAATCAGATTAGGTTCATGTGTATAAGAACCGCCCCTTACACCCCCTCCGTTATTCCCTGAAGAAGTATCGATTACGAAACGCGTAGGAGAGGGCGCGTTCCATCTTTATTCTTATCAATACCCACTGAGGTTTACACTTATAGCATATTTCCTGCACATGTGTTTGGACTTTCACCGCTTATACCGCTTACACCATCCGCGAGCAGGCGGCAGTGATACCAGGACGCCGTCTGATGACGTCAGGACGACTGCGGCTCAACCCGGAACGGCCTGTGTAAACACAGCGCTTGTTGCAATCACAGCTGACGGGAGATCCCTCACAGAGGTTTGAACTTCCCGCCGAGTGACCCGCTGGAGACCAGAGACTCACACTGTGGGGTGAATTCCTAATGAGGTGCGCACCCCTTGCTGGGACGGTTATTGAAGATAAGAGGACCATCCAGAGAGACAGTGAGCCTACACGGAGCAGTTTCCCAGAGTGGTAACATGTCCAAAACATGTCCTGTTGTTATATGCTATATCCTGATGTACGTGCAATAATCACCTTTTTTATTCTATAAATATTTTTTAAATACTACACCATGAGGTTTTTTTGCGCTGTTTTTTTTTTGTTTTTTTTTCTGTATTACTGGGAGAGGTAGGATGAGATCCATGATAGAGCTTTGTTCCGAATACCAAGAGTATGGAGGATGTGAAGGAGAAGAGGGTGGCCCACAGTGTCAAATGCTGCAGAGAGGTCGAGCAATATGAGCAGAGTGTAATGACCTCTGTCTTTGGCAGCATGGAGGTCATCATTTATTTTAGTGAGGGCTGTTTCCGTGGAGTGAGCAGTGCGGAAGCCAGATTGTAGAGGGTCTAAGAGAGAATAGGTGTTGAGAAAATGGAGCAAGCAAAAGAAGACAAATGTTCAAGGAGTTTAGAGGCAAAAGGCAGGAGGGAGACAGATCGATAGTTAGAAAGACAGGTAGGGTCAAGCTTGCTGTTTTTGAGTAATGGTATACATGTTTGAAGGAGGAGGGAAAGGTACCAGAGTAGAGGGAGGAGTTAAAAATGTGTGTGAGCGTAGTGATTATAGTAGGACCAAGAGGTTTTAGGAGATGGGAGGGAATCGGGTCAAGAGAGCAAGTGGTAGAGGGAGAAGTGGAGATCAACAATGACACATCCTCCTCTGAGACAGTGGAAAAAGAGTCAAGGAATGCAGGAGGAGAGTTAGGAAGAGGTGTAGGATGGGAGGATGAAACAGAGCTACTTTGCTACTATAAACTAGATTTGCTTGAAATAGAATTAGGTTAGTTAGCATATGCGATTGGTGTCTCTTTCATACAGATTAATCTGACCCACTCTCCAGGGTCCACTGGCTGCCCGCGGGGGAATTTGTGCCTCCCCGCAACGCGTGTTCCACGCTACTGCTTGTAAAAAGCCGGGTGAAGTGCAAGCACGCTTTCCGTGCACGTGTGGCCCTGCGGGTTGCTGCGTGGGAGCCACGAGGAAGACAAGGTGGAACCGGAGACTTCACCTGTAATTGCGATTGGTGTCTCTTTCACATGATGCGTTTTGCGCCAAGTTGGTTTTGGATAGAATTACATGTAACTTCTATTTAGTTACAGGAGTTTCCTTTGCGGTTAACATATCATTTCTATCTCTAATACAAGAAATGATTGCATCTGTATAAATAGGTTTTTGTTTTTTTAATTACAAACTAATACAGGACTTAAAAATGTGATTGCATTTGAATGTTAATGGCATATAAGCATTGGTGAAAGCATGGAGAGATACTAATTATCAATATGTTTTAATTTCTCTGCTTATAATTTAACTTTGAAGGAAAACGGAACATTTTTCAAGCATGATCCTTTCTCTGTTTTTATAGTGCAAATATTTTAATAATTAGTTCCAGAGAGCATTGCCAGCTTTACAGGACTTTGTACTCGATCATATGAGCACAATTCCCAGCATTTTGACAAAAGCTTGTAAAACAATACTTTATTTTGTACCTAATTACACTGCCAAATAAATGTAACCACCAGTTCTCCTATTTTAATGGTGTCTTTTATTGTATTGTATTGTAGTTTCTTTAAAGGTGTGCTAGAATGATCCCAACAAAGTATTTGTGCATGATGTATTCCCATAAAAGGTTCTTTTGGGAACCAGCTTTGTACAGTACCACTTGGATACACGTATCCTTTCTCTCTTTTTTTCCGTTATTATTTTTATAGCTGACAATTTAATTTATCACACCAGCCCCAGGGATATAAAATAACTTTGGAATGGTGGCGGATACAATACAGAGAGCAGTAGCTTTAGGGAGAAATGGTAATAGTGATCAAATGGACTTGCAAAACTTATAAATGTCTCTAGATCGGCCTGTGGCATTGTTTTAGAGGACAGAAAAAATATTCCTTCAAGCCAGGCAAAAAAATATGTATTATCCACTTTGGTTTATGACTAGATGCCAGGTTTAACCCTTTCACTGTGAAGTTGCCCATTACATTTTGACATGGAATATTTAATTTTGTTAGTCCAACACGAAAGAGAAAGATGTTTTAAAAAGGAATTGAAATGGGAAACAAAGTCCAGCCCCTTGATATTGTGCCTGGTGTCCTGTTTAGTGATGCTTATTTAATGTACTGTAATTTGGTCACATCATGCGAAGCAAGTCGCTTGAGAAGGAAGTCGTGCCTGGAATGATCGGTGGCAAAAGAGGAAGAGGCCGCCCAAGAACTCGCTGGCTAGATACCATCAGGAAAGATACTGGACTGAACATAGCAGAATTGAAAGAAGCCGTGAGAGATCGGAAGACATGGAGCACACTGATCCATAGAGTGGCCGAGAGTCGTACTCGACTGAACGGATAAGGAAGGAAAAACAAAATGCTGTTGTTCTGTGTTTTTGGTTACATGCATCCAGCTTCCTGGGCCCTCACTTATCTCATAATAACGTAGTTCAGTCACGTGAATGGCTAAGCAGGAAGAGATGAGCTGATGTTCAGTGTCATGGGGTGGTGTACCTGGCTGAGGTTAAATCTAAAACCGTAACAATGAGAAGCGACACAAGCAGTGGTGGGACGGAGAACGTTCAGTAACAATGACTGAAAGTACAGCAGCTTGTGTAAAGTGGTTCCTAGCTAAAAAGTCTTGCAATCTATTAACCTACTTTAAGAAAAATGCATTACAATGATAATTTTGCTCAGTTGCTGCTTTAACACATGGAACTGCAACACTTATTTTGTTTATTTGCCATTGTTCCACTTTATTTCTTTACCCGACACAAAGAGCTACTCCATGTATCATGTCCACTAGCCACCAGATGTTTTACTTTTCAAGTCATCTCAGTTCTATTGTTTGGATCAGAAACCTTTTTCTTTCCAAAGCGAACATGGTTAAGCTCACCAGGGTTCACGCTGATGTGTGGGAAATGGTTCGTCTTCTGGGGAATGCTGATTGCTGAATTACCAGACGAATAGTCATTTTATAAAGTACAATATTAATGTTCACATGCAACAGAGTTATTGTCTTCAATGTGTTGGGAAACAGCAGAGCAGTAAATTGAGCTATGCTGCACAGAAAGGAGGTTCTTAATAATTAATAAGGGAAATACTCTCAGTACGAGCAGCATTTTTCTATGAGAAAAAAGTTAATGTTACTTTAGAGCCTCTGTGAAATCATGTAATACAAGGATGTGTGATATTAAAATATATACTTCTAAAGGCAAAAGACTGACTATTTTTTTTTTGACAGACCTGTTTCCGACAGAAATTAGGACATTCATAAAAATAAAAAATAAACCTCGTTGGCTAACACAGAGTACTGTAGCTGTTATTTATTAAGCACATCAGCTGAATGATTAAGAAGATGCTAATAGAAACACCTTGTGAACAAGACAATTTGTGTGCAAGTACATTTCATCATTAACCATGTAGTCTAATTTCTCCTTTGCAGCTGCACTGGCCCTACACACATGAAACGGACATCGTCTACGTATTGTACAGAGCATTTACAATGCCATTCCGGTATGTCTGTAGCTTTGCTGCTAAAGACATGGCACCTTCATTCTGCTCAGTATATGTACGGGTGGCTGCTGAATGAGTGCACAGACACACATTTACTGTTCTCTAAATGTGTCTTTGTTTTACGAATTAAACTTAACCAATTACAAACAATTCACTGAAAACAGATCTACTTTTCTCCTGCTGCACATCACAAGAGACGGCACCGCGAGAAGGGGAGAGAGAGAAAAACGCTGCTTTTCCTCTTTATTCGGGTGGGGTTCTTCGTGCTTTCCATGTTAATAGTACAGTAGTTGAAAATAAAAAGAACTCTTTTGGATACACATTTGCTGTATCTTTATTGCACTTTTACCACGCTGCACAAACGACTCACAAAAACGCTGCAAAATGAAGCTTCCAGCTGCAGAAAGCAGTGATTATCCATTGTACGTATATACACTATTTACACAAACCTATTAAAGGAAAAGCTGGGAAAGCACAGGTCTGTTATGAGTCCACAAAGTAAGAACCTGCTGCTGCATTTAAAGATAAATAGCACATCTCTTCATCACTACTTTAATCTGTTCAACATTCAAGTAAACCAACTTTCCATTGCACAAGTTGTTAAGGATTTAATTTGGTCGAAACACAGCAGGTTTCAGCCATGTGATGGGTAACTCTTTAAACACCAGAGTCCAGATCCACAAAGCTCCGGTAACTCAGGAGCTCAAAACACCATGTTGTCAAAATCAAAAACGGAGAGAGGGGGAGGGGGGAGAGTAAAAGGGGGTGAGAGTGAGGCGGCAGAGGGAGAGAGTGAGATGAAGAGGGAATGAGAGGAGGGAGAGAGGGAATGGGAGGGGGGAAGAGGGAATGGGAGGGGGAGAGAGAGGGAATGGGAGGAAGGGGAGAGAGGGAATGGGAGGAGGGGGAGAGAGGGAATGAGAGGGGGAGAGAGAGGGAATGGGAGGGGGGAGAGAGGAAATGGGAGGGGGGAAGAGAGAGAATGGGAGGGGGAGAGGGAATGGGAGGGGATGGGAGTAGGAGAGAGGGAATGGGAGAGGAGAGGGAATGGGAGGGGAGGAGGAGAGGGAATGGGAGGGGGGAGAGAGAGGGAATGGGAGGAGGGAGAGAGAGGGAATTGGAGGGGGAACAGAGGGGGGGCACAGCACTTAACACTATGTTAGTGAACTTTGAAAATACCGTTAGGACTTATTGATGCGTTAACATCTTGCTAACTTAATAACAGAGCTTTGTGGGTCTGGGCCAAGCTAGTTTGAATTATATTCTTTCTAAATTAAAGAAGCAATCTCGCCTAAACGCGTTTTCTAAATGTAATTTTTTTTTTTACATATTTGGAATTTCTGGGTCCCCCAGACCTGACTGTGCTATTTTAAGCGCCGGGGATCTCCCCTTTTCCTGAGATCGCTACTGGTGAAAGTTCCCTCCTGGGGAAGCAATATAGCTGCCTAATCTAGCGGGATCCGGGGCCAATAGGAAGGCTCAACGTCATTGGTTTCAGCTTCCTATTTAACTATACTGGTGGCCATATTGAATTCTCCATAAGGGAGCATCAGTAAGCATATCAGCATACTGGTAAGTATCGTGGGAACCGAGGGGCCCCCAGACCTAAGCTGCATTATTTTCAACTCCAGAGATCACCCGATGCATGAGGTACTAATCGCTGGACCTGGTTTAAATCTCCAGCGGAAACAAAATGGCTGCCAAACTTCAGCTCAATATCCAGCTGCGACATCATTGGTTGCAGCTTCCTATTGCATGGCCATTTAAATCCAGTTTAACAAAACATGAAGTCATAGCCTTAACTTCCACGGCACCATGGAGCTAAAAATAATCGCTGTTCAGCTTTGGAGCACCCCGTTTCCAACCCTGTAAATAAAATGGGTGAGGGTTAGGGTGATTGCTGCTTGAAAATAGAGCGGTCCAGCACCCCCCCTCCCTCACGCCCCCCCACCCCGTTCCAATAATGTAAAGAAAAAACATAGCAACTTTTGGCAGGATTACTCCTTTCGGTGTTCCAATGAGTTGACGTGGTAATACGAATCAGCATCATGAATAAACAAAACTATACTGTCCCATTTTTTTTAAAAAAAGTGGTAGGTAGTCATTTTTTTTCTATACATACCATATATAAATACAAAATATTTAAATAAAGGCCTCCTATCTGTACAAAAAGAACAGGATATGCTTACAACCCAAACCAGCTCTGAAGGTCCCTGACCGTGTCATTTTACACACATCCATATATAATCTACTTTTAATACAATTAGACTTCTTAATTCTAAAATCCCTCCGAGTCTATAGTTTTTACCTAAACTGGGAACAATTACATCTTAAATCTGAATTCATTGAATTCACACCAGAGCGCGTACGCCGTCCTTTTGCAAGACTGGGTCTTCTTCGTCAGAGGTAGAAACGCGTTCACGTTACTACCTCTCGGTTGTCTTGTTGCTCAGATCAGAGTCCAAGTCATTTTCAACCACGTTGTTGTAAGTGTCTTTTTCTATGCAGTCGCTGACGGCTCGTAGGACGATCCGTAACCTTCTGTCCATTGCTTCTAGATGTGGCTGATAGAGAATCGGGGTGACTTTGTCCATTAGTAACGATTCATCCATCAAGCTACTTAACTTGTACTCTTCCTTTGCTAGTAACTGCAGTCTCAGGTATGTCGATTTCTTAATTCTAGGAAAAGAACAGAATAGGCAGATGATTAAATACTGGTGAGTATGACGGTTAATGCATTATTTCCCCTGCGTGTATTTAAAGGTGACATTCAGGAGCGGTGACTAAAGATGTGCAAAAAAGACAACGCAGCTCAGTCAGAGTTTGCAAGTGATACGCCAAGCATGAAATCAATATGCTACCCCTTTAATATGCTAAATTCCCAGCCAGACCCTGAAAGAGAGCACAATGGTGCTGGTGGTTGTGGGCCCGGAGTAGAAATAGGCTTGTTGAAATTATTTGAATATACTTTGCATTTTCTCATTTGCATATTTCTCAGGTATCTCAGGTGTGTTCCTAGATATCTCTCCATATGTTGTATAGAGGAGTGTTTTGGGAGATAGATAAGTCAATGGGTCCTCTAGTCATCCTCTCACTCCCTTTTCCAGGGTCATCATGGGAGTTGGCATATCGGCGAATTGCTTACGAACTCTCACTGAGCGGCGATTTGTTGGTGGAAATGTGTGAATTCTGAGAATTTTTCAGCTCTTTAAAAGTTCTGCGTATTTTTTTTTTTTTTTTACCAGGAATCGAATTGGAAATAAAATGTAAAAATAGTTTAGTGACTGCATTTGAAATAATCCCGCGCTTGCCTTGTGGGTGTAAGGGATTTCAGTATAATCGTTAGTATTTTTCTCCATAAATACGACTTAATGATACATTTCATACACGGTAGAGAATACTGTACATATTTCTGAATTTGCATGGAAATGTTACGTCATTCTATACAATCTGTATACCTGCTTTGACATCGTATATTTCCAGCATGGCATAGAAAGCTTCCAAAATGCATCTTTCCCCATGGCCATCTATCCCATGGACATCTTTCCCCATGGCCATCTTTCCCTATGGACATCTATCCCTATGGACATCTTTCCCCATGGACATCTTTCCCTATGGACATCTATCCCTATGGACATCTTTCCCTATGGCCATCTTTCCTATATGACAGTAGAACATGTTGCTCATGTGAATAAAAGAAAAAACAATTGTACCTGCAGCATTGATTCAATGGCACCAAGATAGAGAGCTCATCGTGCGAGTACTTTCCAAACCTGTTTAATGGAAAACAGCAGTTACAAAAGGGTGTAAATATCAGGTCTCTTAAAAACTTTGGTTTATTGTTTAGACTTGTTCCAGACTAAAGTCATATGTTGTTATAGCTACACAGAATACATTTAGCAATAGCCAATTTGGCATAAAATCTTTATTGCACGAAGTGGGAGATCCCTTTCTTCAGGGGCGGGCGGTCGTAAATGTTCCGGTCGTTTTTGGTATTGGAAGGGGTGAATGGAGACGCAGCGCTATGGTTGGTCGCGCGGCTGCGAGAATGTGCTGGTCAACCGTACGCAATGTACTGTATTGACAGTCCGCGGTGCACCGCATGGCACTCGGTAATGGCCCATCGGGATTAACACAGCGGGGGTCCCTGCGTCTGAATGGGGCTGGCGCGGTGTGAATCCTACAGGGCTGCACCTGTCTGTAAGAGACGCGCAGTACGAGTGAGACTGGATCGGTCACTCTCCCTGCTTATCTCTAACATGCGATCACGCGGCTTTTATTGTAATAACACAGTATTAATGCGGGGGGTCTCCGGAGCTGAACCGCATTCATTTGTATCTGCACGCTCTGACATCGGAGGCAGAGTGGCTGCGGCAGTGTCAGATTCCAGCCATACGGGAGCACTTCTGAGGCTTGGCTGGCCTCCGTTCTCCTCTGTGCTTCAGCTCCAGGTGTGTAAGTGTTTGTTGGTCAGTATATGTGTGTAAGCACTAGTGTGTGTGTGTGGGTGTGTCATATGTATGGTGGATGTGTAGATTTGTGTGGATTTTTAATGTATATGATGTGTGTATGATGTATGTGTGTGTGCACATACTGTATCTGGTGCATGCATCTAATGTGTATGTGTGTGCATGGTGCATGTATACGTGGGTACAGCGCATATATCTGGTGTGTATGTTATCTGTTGTGCTTGTGAAGACGGGTGGGGCATGAGGTACCTGGGATGAATGACTGTGTTTTCCCCCCCAGTCAAAATGTTGCCAGCCACCGCCTTTTGTACTGATATCTTTAAAATAAAGGCCACTATTATCCCATGAGCTCTGACAGCAGGTGGGACACAGCTGTGCTCAAGCCCCATAACACTATACAGGGCTTAGTCCTGCATTCTTTATTTATAGCACTTTCTATTGCACCGTGCTCATACAGTACATAATGAGCCTTTCTAGTTACAGCTCAGGTCTCACATTAAATGTAAGAATGAACACACTACTTAGCTGTTCTACAGTATATCACACAGCATTTCCCTCTAAGGTTACAAGCAATTTATATATGACGTATCCTTTATATTAAAACGTGTAGATGATAGAAATGCCCAAAAATGTATAACCATCCACAACGGTCAATTTCCCCAGATCTGGACCAAGTGAATGTTCTGTAGCATGAGCGCGTCACAGCAGCTTCACTGGGTATAAAAGTGACTGGGCAGCATTGCCAGTGAGTAACAGACACCCAGCAAATACCTAAAGCTGAGGAAAGCGACAGACCTGGAAACAGAATCCTGCACACATCCCAACGTCCATCAGTCCAAATACACTTGAGGAATGTCCCAGACAGCTGCCTACTAGTACAGTGGTTTTTCAACCCTCTCCTCACCGTGAGCCGCGGCCACACCGGGTTTCTGAGGCCACCACCTAACTTTCTATTAATATGCAAAAACAAAAAGTGCATTCACCTGGACGCAGGTACATTGGTTATTCCCAAAACCTGGTGTGGCCGTGAGGTTTCAAAAACACTTTACTAGTAGGATTGGAGCATTCTGCTTTTGCTCTCTTGCTAGTACCAGTCTACCTACTACACCCATCTGAGTAAGAGTACCATGTCCTAATAGTCTTCTACAGTCAGATTTGTGCAGCAAACTGTTCTATGAGTGTTGCTCAATACATATTGTAAAAAACAAGAAACAAAGAAGAGCAAAACCAATGTGACAAAAATACACAGTGAAATACCTATATATCGCTTGAAAAAAGGGTCATTTAGTTAAACCTTTGGCCAAAGCGTATAAGCCTGCGAGCCACTTTCAAGGCATGACCATAATATCGCAGGTCCTAACACTCACTGGTTTTGGGGGGTTTCTGAGAGCTTGCTGGGTATCTGTGTGTTTGTCAATACATATTGGACTCATTTTTAAAAGCATGTATAGGCGAAGCCCTCCACACTGTATTATTGCTGTTTCCAGTTAGAATTAGTGATGTTACAAACAGTTTATTTTGGTTGACCCTGTTCGTAAGAAGTGTTGCATTCTAGGACATGTATTGTGTGTGGGTGTATTATTTTGTTTATGGCAATAATAACATGCATATTGTGAGAGTAATGGGTTAGATGTAGAGCTGAGAAAGTCTGTGTCACCACTAAGATTAAGGTTTGCTGGAATAACCATACAGTATGTTGCAGCCGCCTCTGTAAAAGGATGGGTTAAGTCAGGGGTCTTTGACTGAGCCACTGATTGAGCCAGCTGTGCTGAAGCAGGGACTGATTGAGCCACCTGTGATGAAGCAGGGACAGATTGAGCCACCTGTGCTGAAGCACAGATATCCTTAAAACCTGACCTGTTAGGTGGGTCTCAAGGACTGGAGTTGAGAACCTCTAAGTTAAGGGACATGCAGTCAGTAAGATTATGTTAAGAGGTATGCACTTGTAATTGAAATGCAGGTACTAATACAAACCTTAAACATGCATAGAGCGATTGTCCACTGAGTTGGGATAATGCTGTTAAAAGATTCTCTTTGCAAACCTTTAAACTGTACATCAACTCCACTAAATGTGGTTCAGTGTTAAGACTCATAAATAGTTACCCTCTTCCATTGTCCAAGTGAATAATAAATGTCTCGTTTCCAAACTTCTCAAAGGTTTCATAATGGTGTCGGTCCATATTCCCTGGGGAGCAGTAAAAAGGTCTTATTAATAAAGGTTTCTTCCAGTTAGTTCAGAAAATGATCTTTTTACATTCTTCATACGGATTTAATCAACTACTAGCAACAACATTGGTTCAAAATATTGTATTAAGAAAATAAATTTAAGTGGACATGGAATAGATAATTAGGTGAGTAAGGAAGATAAGTTATTTTATGAACGCCAATATTTAACTGCAAATGCATAGCACATTACACTTTTGGGTGCTGCTCATCTTTAGAAAACAGAGTGTTTTGACTTTTAGTAATTTAGCACATACATCTTTAACATGATTGTTGCGAGGGGCTCTGCATGCACTTTCCTCGGCAATTGCTATATGGGGTGATTGTGTTGGGTAATGGAGGAGTTAGCTGAACGTTAGATAGTCCATAAAAGGACCACCGCGTGCCAACATATCTCTTCCGTTTTTATGCATCAGTGAAAAAGCAAAGCTGGCTCTATTACCATTTCCTATCAAAAGCTTCACGTGTTTCAAGATTTATAGGGATGTTTCTTGAATTTGACCAAGGAGACAGTAAGGGCCTTATTTTATATACAAAGAGAGATAGAGAAGGATTAGCAGCAGTCACCAGGTGCTTGTTCAAAGGGGGGGTGGGGGGGTTCTGAGCCGGACCTGTTCCTTGCTGAAAACCACCTACGGCAGGGGTTCACAACGCCAGTCTTCAAGAGCCCCCAACAGGTCAGGTTGATCTTATCCCAAATTGTAGCAATAGTATTTAGCCACTAAGTCACTAGACAGAGTTTTTTCAGTGAGAGGGACTCTCAGTAACACTATCGCAGTCTATGACTGCTGTTACTGTTTCTTTTTGGGATACTAGAGAATTGCCATCTATAGATACTGTTGGAATATATGCTGAAACTGCTAATGTACTTCACTTCAGGATTTATCCTGTGAATTATTGCAAGTTGTAAATACATATATTCACTGCCATACTGCCTTATTCTGAGTATTTCCTTCCTCCATTTATTAACTATGGAGTTATCCTGTGCATCACTGCAAAATGAAAATATATTTGCTGCCATATAGCCTTAATCTGGCAGAATAGCTCCTTACTTCATTTATCAACTGTGGAGTAAACATAAGGTATACCTATGGTGGACTTCAATAGGAAATTATTTATATGCTAAACTAACTGGACTGCAGATTTAGAGGAGAGTCGATTTATGACTTTACTATAGGATAATGTATCCATACTAATTAAGTCCTCTACTACTCCTAAATGGGGAATTTTTAATTGTTTTTAAACATTGGTTTGATATATTTGACGTAAATAAAAATGTGTTATTTTGGTATCTATATTACCTATCCCTTATTGGCTATAGAATTGACTTTTAGGAGGTATTATTTGTTGGGCTATTTATGCCAGAATATTTAAGTTATCGGCATGGCGTGCATTATAGTGGGGTTCTTCTGGCCCCTTTGGGTCTAATCTGTGTGCTGTTACAATACTTACCATCTTTTTTGAAAGACATCAGTGGAACCAACGAAATGCAAGAGTTTACTAATCAACTAGTCATCATAAGCGACCCCCCACACATTAAATACTTACAACCCCCTGGTACATCTGTATAGGTAGACTGTGCTTTTGACCATCTTACACTGCACCTCAGATTTGTACGTTTCAACTCCCAAAATATGAGCTAATGATGATTATTCACTAGCTTGTCCATCATGACACATTACCAGGGTATCTATACATGAGTCAATCAGTCACCATAGCAACCACCATACATAAAATACCCCCCAGAATCCCTTGGAACTCGCCCCTGATGAAGCCATTCAGATGTATTATTTTGGTATCTATATTACCTATCCCTTATTGGCTATAGAATTGACTTTTAGGAGGTATTATTTGTTGGGCTATTTATGCCAGAATATTTAAGTTATCGGCATGGCGTGCATTCTAGTGGGGTTCTTCTGACCCCTTTGGGTCTAATCTGTGTGCTATATAGTTCACCATGCACCTGCTGCATGTTTTCCTAGGACTCGGTTTATAAAGGAGAGCGGTCTGATTCATCTGTTTCATAAGTATTGTAACACTCATCAAAGCGCTACTTGTTCGCAATTGGGGGCGTGTGGAACTGGTCCACCTATCATGTGACCACACACAGACTCTGTTCTAGGCAAGAAATATACCAACGTGGATGTTCGCCTATTAGGATCTAGTCGTGGGTATTACCCCATGACGCTGTTGATGACTGCCCCTCCATTACCATAGAGATCCTAATACACTCTGGTTCTCAATATAAACCTATCTGTTTACTATCTTCCATAACTATGGAGAACAGTTATTATTAGGTTATTACACTATAATTGGTAGTTGCTGACATTGTATTAATGTAGTACACCTTACCATAAACTCGTTGTGGCAAACATTGAGTGGTGGATGGAAATACAGTCACCTATCCTAATGTACCGTGGTTGCATAGATACCATGGTAATGTGCCATTATGGACAGTAGCATGAATACTCATCATTAGCTCATATGTTGGTAGTTTACACATTCAAACCTTAGGTGCAGGTTTAGATGGCCCAAAATACAGTTTACACACACAAAGAAAAAATCAAAGTATATAATTAATCCCTTGTTGTGTAGAACATATTAGACATAGTGTGTGGGGACTACATATCAATACTACCAAAAGTAGTGTAGCAGATACTACAGTTTGAATGACTAATATCAGGATTAAATAAATGGCATGAACAAAAAACCCTCATTAATGTGGACAAGGTGTAAATCCACCGTGATTCTTTCTGTAGTAATTTTTTCTTATCCCAGTTGCCACCTCTTTTATTAGGGGTGGATATTATCGATGCCCTGAAAATACAGCACATTAGTATTACCTTGGTGTTTTTCCCTGACGTGCCTTGACACCGGGGTATCGACACTGTTTTTAATTGATCCAATGTGTTCTAGAATACGTCTGCGAAATTCCCTGCCTGTCTCCCCGACATATTTCATGCCGCAACAGCAGGTGATCAAATAGATGATCCTTGACGTTTTACAGTTAAAAACCCCACGTGCTGTATAGTATATTGTTTGCCTTTATTGTCAAAGGTTTTGCTCGGTCTGATGTATTTGCAAGCTTTGCATGAGCCACATTTATATGTGGCTGCAGCTTTTTGTGGGAGCCATGTTGTCAGTGGTTCGCTCTTTGGTCTCTGAAAATGGCTATGTACAAGGGTATCCTTTACATTTCTTGAACGTCTACTGACCATGTCAGGTTCTTCATTGAGTTCTTCACTCAGATCATTGTCTTCCAATAAGATATGCCAATGTTTTTTGTATATTTTTCTAATATCGTGCCTCTGAGCACTGCATATGTATAAATCGTATTACATTCTTTTTGTCATCAACCTTCTTTTTGTCCTGCAGCAATGATTATTCTGGAGGCCAGGGTCACGTGTAAGATGATTAGCCCAGATAGTTTCAACTCGGCCCTCTTTTCAAAGCACAACAAGTTCTGTATCTTTTCTTCACTTTATTGAGGGAAAGCAGGGTAAAAGACAGGCACTTGTGAAGAGATGTTGGTGCTTAGATAATGTCTCTCTGTGGGTGCTTGGTAGTTAAGGGCAGGTGAAAAGGGTAATCCTGCCACTAGAGCAGTTACAGGGTACTCACTCATCCAGGTGGTGATGGTGGAAAAGGAAGTCCCAATGTATGCTGGGTAGCAAGATAGCCTAGGGACAGACCATCTCTTGGCAGAGCAGAGGGAGAGAAAGCAGACTAGCCCATTTGGGAGAAAGGCTGGGGCTGCTGTAGCAACTCACAGAAATGTCTGAGGGAGCTACAACATGTAGCAATAATGTTGCATCTCTGATACAGCAAGCTGCTGGGATAGGGGAAATAGCACTGTGTCTGTCACACGGGCACTGTGTGTGTGCACAGAGCAAAACACATGCAGCTGGAACTGAGAAACTGACAGGCAGAACTGCAAGGAAAGGGGGGGGTGAAACAGAAGTGCAGTTCTTGTTCCATGACAATGATGGTCTAGATGCTGTTAAGACATTGTGATATGCTCGTTTAATGTTGAATGAATGGAAAGTACTTCTTGTACGTAAGTAGTACTTCCTCCAATTTTAATTGATTTTATTTTTTGTTTTGCCTGTTTTGTCTGTTTTTCGTCATTATTTCCAAACATTATTTTTAAATTATTTACTATTAAAAGTTTGTTTTATTTAACTATGGGTGTTTTCTTGTGCCACACAAAGGAATCCTTTCTTTCTCAGCAAATATATGACATTTCTTTCCCAGTGAGCACCACCCACCTCTTTGTTTGGAAATCTCTTTAGCTACATTTGCCCTTCCTTATGTTGAGCAGGGTTACCGTACGCCTTCAAAAAGCGTATTTATGTTTGCCCAGTTACCCATTGGGGGCTTATAGCTCCTTTCTATTAACCCTAGCACACATACACTCTCAATAGTGTCAGGTTTCATATCACGGGAAATAAACTTCAGCTCCTGGCTAAGTGAGTCAGAAAATGCTTTTAATTTAGATTCAGAGCAACCAGATGTAGTGGAAACACCAGAGATAACGGATTATTTCCGGTTATTGGACAAAACATATAAACAACAGTCCAGACTCTGGTGGGATATGATCAGCCTGTAAAACTGTATTAAATCAAGTTTAATTCCCAGGGGACTACGCCTTAATCTGGCTCCATCATATACGTGTGTAGAGGAAGATTTCCTAAAAGACTGGGAAAAAAATCCTCCCCATGTGTTCAAAAGATCTAATGAAGCTAATTGTTAAATATGAAAAAGATAAATTAGAAACAGTTAACAATGAACTCAAGAAATTAACTGCTGATAGTGAAACTTGGAACAGAAATGAGAAACTCTTGGAGCACGAAATACAATTAAAGATTAAAACCAGAATGCACCAACGGGATACTCAAGATTACAAAGAGGGTAAAATCTATAGATTCAATATTAAAAAAAACAACAACATTAACAGACAAAACAGTAGTTCCAAGTGATAATTCTGCAGATTGGGAATCATCAGGTACTGATAGCTCAAAAACACAATAGAGAAAACCAAAACAAGCGAGCACAGACTGACAAAGCCAGATCAGTTATGAACACTCGGTCAAGGACAGCCCCTGATTCACTAGACAACCTACCTTTCTAAGGCTAAGGACCCGCTGCGGTCGGCGGCGTGCGCGGCCGCGGGCCACCAGCCCCCTTCCTCCAGTCTGGAGGTCCCCGCTGGCTCCTTCCGACGTGGCTGACTGCGCGCTGTGACGCGTCAGCCGGCCGATGCTGCAAGCTTCTGGTGATCAGAAGCGCTGGCGCGTCACGTGGTGAGGCAGTCAGTCAATGAGGAGGGGAGGGAGGCGGCTACGGGAGGGAGGCGGCTACCCTCTCCCCGTGTTTACTAAGGGGGTGACAGGGCGCAGATCCGCTCACTGTCTCTCCCCGACTATGGTTTTTGGGGAGCTGCAGAGACAGAGGGGAGGGGGGGGGGCTGTGACATCCGTGGGACCGCACAGCCTGGAGAGGGACATTGCCGCCTGTCATGTCTGCGCCCCCCCGACCCGTCTTGGCCACGCCCCCGCGCTGAAAAAAGTCAACTGCAGACCGCAGATCGTGGTGCAAGCAAGGCGGCCGTGCTGGCGCGTGCAGCGGGACCTCAGCCTTAGGGGCAGACTATGCACCAGGCCCACCAGACCTATATCCAAAAGGATCAGGAGGGGGAAGGGGCAGGAAAGGCCAGGGGGGTCGACGCCCCAGGAACAGGGGCAATTTCAATTTAGGGGGATTACTACTGACTAATAATACAGCTAATGATAATTTTATCATTAACAACTGATTTGGTATTAAAAGATATACACATTAACGTCTTAAAAAGAGGACTCTCATTTTCACCAAACTCAACAATGGACTGTTTTGAAAGTGTGAAAGATACTAATCTTTTCACAAGGAAATTACTGCTACATAAACACTATAAACGTGTACAAGAGTCCAGATTAAGAAATGTGGGTTTGAATGATGCTGGTGACACTGATGTTGAATGCTCTGAAACATTATTGAGTCTCTGGCAAGGGAATGAAAGACCACCTGGGCTAGGACCCTTTACACATGTAGCCATGCCATCTATGGCTACTAGTCTTCCCTACTCCTGGCAGAAAGCCAAGGTAAGAGCAGGCCTGCCAGTAGTCAATATGGGTTTTCCCCACTCCCCGGTGATGCTCTTGAGTGACAGGGGAGGCGGTGACATCAGGCCTGAGCATGTCCAATCATGGGACAGACCTGGTGCCCTCTTCCTGGCTGTACTTAAGGGCATCGTCGTCCCAAATTTACTAGTGCCTTCCCCCATTTGAGGGAGGCAGGTCACACATTAGAGAGGCTGAATATTGTCCTCTTCCTCTAGGGGGAGAATGAGTGTGCACCATACCTCTGCCTCTGATAGAGGGGCAGGGATGAGCTAGGACTGCTGCGGGTGCCCTTGGCCTGTAGACCAAACAATATTATGCATGTGTGTTTGTTTTAATAAATCAGTTCTGTACTATGAGAACACACGTGTAGCATTTTTTTTGTTTAAATCAACTCTAAATTACTAAATTATTTTTAATGTATTATGATGTAAGAAGTATTTTTTTGTTTCTATAGCAACCATTTACAAAGTCACATCCCCTACCTCTTCTAAAACGGGCTCTGGTACACCCCTTTTTGAGATCTGCCCTCTCTCTAGCAGTGCACCAATTGTATCTAGTGACTGCCTGGTCACATGATCTTCGCCACAGAACTTTGCATCTTTGGTCTTCTTCGTCTGCACTGCTATTTAGTGAACACCCGAGCCGAATCTTCGCCGATCAATCACAGTAGAATGGAACGATCGGCAACTTAGCTAAATACTTATCATTGTGTGGATTGCATTGACGCACATATTAAAGGAAAAAGGGGGAAAAAAACCCGCAGCTTGGACTGTTGCTTTAAACCGTGTCTAATCGGACCAGAATTTACTGCAATCTCCTTTAGAATAAACCAACCCAGGAATCAGAAGTTGAGATCTCTGCAGTGTTATAACAGCACCGCACAGTTTGTGGTTGAAACAATAGCTTCAATTCATAGTTGCAGGCTGTGATAAAGCCTAAGATACGTCCAACAACAGAAGTATTGTGTACCATGTGCCCATAAAAAATGGATATAAACTCCCATAAAAAGCTCATAAAATTGTCTGCAATGACAAATGCCGACTTGCTCTGCCTTATACATTTCTTCCAATTCCTTGCATGGCAGGAATACATGTTTTCATACTTTTGTTTATGCCAAGTATATGTAAAAGTCTCTACAACTTGTGTACATTGAAGGACACTTAATATGTTATGTGCATTTCTACGTTTGTGTGTGCAAGATGATTTTGTAGCCATATACATGTACGTGTAAGCGACAAAATATAGGGAAATATATGCACCAGTACAGTAGCTCAGGTTGTAATTCCTTTTGGACTAACAACATGACATTGACAATTTTAGGAAGCTTAACCCTCGTTCATCCTGTCCTTTAAAAAGGTATTAGAACGGTCTATTATAAAGGTATTTGTGACAGGGCCTTAACCTCTGTCTAAAAGGGTTTCTATAGAAAGCCTGTATCTAGCTGATAAGTGCAGCAGGGAGCTGGTTAATTGCAGCTACTGACAATTAACCAGTCTCCACCTGGCTCCTCAGTCAGGTAGAAAAGCCTCCTGTGTAAACTGCAGGGGATCTCTCTAGCACTAAGGAGGTGTGTGCTGCCAGAGAGAGATCCCAAGGAACCAGACCCTCTAATTCAGGACACAGCGGTCCCTGTAACCCACTAGAGCGTGCCCCCCCCCAAGGACACCATCCAGGACTGAGGGAAAGAGCCCCTGCTAACAGGATACTCTTTGGACTTTGGGTCAGAGGCTAGTAAGAGGCCTGTCCTCCCAGCCCTGCAGATAGGGACTGGGAAGTGTGAGTCAGCCTTTACAAAGGGATAGGCTGTTTGTTTATTTGTATGTTGCCTTAAAGATGTATTGTTTGAAGATACGGGCTAAATAAAAGCCAAGGTTTATTCCCCCCAATATATGTCCCCCTGGTCACACCGCTGCACTCCTATCCTACAGTATCACAAACAAGATTTGCTTTAACACATCTTTTTCACAAGAAAGAATGTGTAGAATTCCCTTATAGATACTCAGATCACCACAACCTCACAGAACCTGAAAGGAATGTCTTCTGCAATCATTGTCTTTGTTTCAGCCGACATACCCATTAAGAAGTCAAAAACGGTCATATCCATGATGTCCAGGAGCCGGCTGCCGCTGTCATAGGGAGGGGTCTGCTTCACCTCTTCACAATAATCAAACTCAACTTCCCATCTAGATAGGAGACAAGTTGTTAGATTGAGGTGGAAATCTGGTGTTGTGGTGTTCAGACATGACCAAAGTAGATGGTGTAGCTATAATATGGGAGTCATTTCCAGCTCTAATTGCCTCTGATATTTTATTTGTGTGGTGGAAAAACTCTGCTAGCATACATTGCACGATGAACCCCACGCACCCCCGGTTCATGTGAATGCAACAAGGAATCTAAATGTATTTTGCTTCACCAGCAAACCAGAGCCTGTACTATGTACCTGGGTGACGGGAAACTCTGCATATGATTTCCCAGAATCCCTGGTTGCAGTGGAAGCACTGTATGCTAGGAGATCATGGGGGAAAGCAGGGTTGCTGACCTATTTGAAATATGAATGTGCTCACAAGTGATTTTCCATTTGCTGTATACTATACGGTGAAAGGTTTTAGTAAATGTTTTATCCACCATAACTTATTTAAGGTGTGGTTGAAAGATATCAGTCAGAGAACCCTCTGTGTGAGGGCTCGGCCGCATACAGCGTTATTCAGAGCTGGGCGCTGAATGCAGAATCTGATTTGGTTATGAAACAAATACAAATTAAGATTCTTTTATCTGTAAGCATCTTCCAGATATACCCGACGAAAGTATTTAAAAAAGGTCGACTGTACAGGAGGCGTCTTTCCTCCAAATGCAATCAAATTATAGACTGTCCTTCAGACGTTGCTTCTCACCGTGTGCGCTTGTGTTGTAAGCTGCTTGTGTGTTCAGTGCTACATTTTTTTTTTTCAGGCTGAAATACTACATATAAAAAGGTTAAGAACGTTTCCTGGCTGGAGACTTTTACTATATCAACATAAACGTTCTTCAAGGATATTATTGTGCACAGGCTTTGAAGATGACAAAAGATATGCAGTGTGCCCAGTACGCTGCTTGCAGTCGCTAAGATACATGGAATGTTTTCTGTTCTGTAACGCAACTGGACAGAACCTTCAAGACATCACACCTGCAGGAATTATGCATCGCTCAATGGTGACATTAGCTGAAGAAAATGTGATTAGTAAACAGCTGCTTTGTTCGTTTAGTCTGCTACTTTTGTGCGTTTCTCAGAGCACGTACATTTCAGCTATAGCAGATATGTCCCAAAATTGCAAATCAAAACTGCTCTGAAAAACCTAGGCTTCTTTTTAGTAGAAATGTCTACCAACTATAATATTTATATGCCACAAAATACACAATACATTTAGACGTTCGGCGTTGATGTAAGGGGTGGCTGTACATCCTACATCTGCATTACCCCAAAGGCGGACATCTGAAAGGGTTCCCCAAGAGCTGCTCCCTTCTGCACAGAACCAGCATGCTAAAGGTTAACATCTGGGCATACTCCAATGTGTTTCCTCAGCCCCACCCCTGTAGTGTTTATGACTCTGGACAAAGGAATTTCAAAGCCCAGCTGAATTCATTCAGAACCCCTTCACAGTCTACATCTGTGTCGCCCCAAAGGCGGACAGCCAAAGTGTGTCAGCTGTTTGCTGCTCGGTTACTGGGTTGGGTAAAGTCTTCTAATACAGCACATTGCAGGCCTATCCTACCTCTTCTAACACAGCACATTGCAGGCCTATCCTACCTCTTTTAACACAGCACATTGCAGGCCTATCCTACCTCTCCTAACACAGCACATTGCAGGCCTATCCCATCTCTCCTAACACAGCACATTGCAGGCCTATCCTACCTCTCCTAACACAGCACATTGCAGGCCTATCCTACCTCTCCTAACACAGCACATTGCAGGCCTATCCTACCTCTTCTAACACAGCACATTGCAGGCCTATCCTACCTCTCCTAACACAGCACATTGCAGGCCTATCCTACCTCTCCTAACACAGCACATTGCAGGCCTATCCTACCTCTTCTAACACAGCACATTGCAGCCTATCGTACCACTACTAACACAGCACATTGCAGGCCTATCCTACTTCTCCTAACACAGCACATTGCAGGCTTATCCTACCTCTCCTAACACAGCACATTGCAGGCCTATCCTACCTCTTCTAACACAGCACATTGCAGGCCTATCCTACCTCTCCTAACACAGCACATTGCAGGCTTATCCTACCTCTCCTAACACAGCACATTGCAGGCCTATCCTACCTCTTCTAACACAGCACATTGCAGGCCTATCCTACCTCTCCTAACACAGCACATTGCAGGCCTATCCTACCTCTTCTAACACAGCACAGTGCAGGCCTATCCTACCTCTCCTAACACAATGTTAACCTTTTCTGTAACCTGTTACAAGCACCCATAATCATATATTATCTGTAACTGTCCACAAAATATCTGTAAATATAATGTATAACCTCTGTTCATTTAATGTAACCATGTATTGTTATCATAACTCTGTGCCTAGGACATATTTGAAAATGAGAGGTAACTCTCAATGTATTACTTCCTGGTAAAACAATATATCAAAATGACATCAGCAGAATCCAGGAATGTCTTTGTAAAATGATTATGATTAATATTACAAGCAAGTATGTTAGCCGATAAAAGGGACCCCAGTGTCCCCAAGACGTCAATATTTATCTCTTTTGCTGAGAGAGCGACTTACAATACATTGGACGTGTGTGCTTAGCCCTTATTAAACATGAATCGGGCAATTAAGTTGGGATTTATGTTCAATTTTTTTTTAAGAATGATAAGATCATTGGAAATTCTCTGCAATATTCGGTGGTTTTACAATGCATCTGCTTAATTTATCCGCGGCCGTAATGACTAACGCGTGGAAGAATTCTCTGGAGCATCACATCCCCTTCGAGTTATTTTTACTTTTTGTCTAATTAAGGCAGTGATATTTGTAAGCATCGCAGCTGGCTGTGCGTTATATTAACAGTTGCTTGAGCATTAGCAATGCATGAAGCAATGAAAGGTGCAGCACTTCTTGTGTAGGTAAAGAAAAGGCCAATTTCTGAATTGTAAATGAGATATTAATTTGTCACTTTCACAGAGACCTACATTTTACAAGATCTATGGCTGGTGAGATCTCAGACATACAAATGAACATTGCGTCGTCTTGTTGTTGGGGATGGGAGTGCACTGCTCTGAAGACGCTGGGAAACATTATTCAGTATAATGGTAATCAAGCAATAATCTGATGTCACATTGGCCCTACCGATCTATTGCACTCTCCCACCCATCCCTCTAATGAAAACTGAAAGGATAAGCCTTCTGAAACCATATCTTCACAGCTGCCAGGGATGATGAATGAAATGTAACACAAAGCCCGAGATGCACAAAGCTCCACTTACTGGTAATGTTACCCAAAACAGGACTGGACGTTACATTCCCCCGAGGTAACGTGGTATCCTAAAAAACTAATGATATGCTAAGGCAGCGTGACGTGACCACGCTCAATAGCATTAGAGTAACGTCAAGTTATTTCATTATAATGCTATGGTACCTTAAAATAACAGCATGTTACTCCTATTCCTACATGATGCATTTTAATGAGTCACTTTTACATTTTGGAATGCTTAAACCCCTTAGTATGCAAAGTCCTGATTGCCTTTTGTGTGTGGTATGTGATTATTTATACTGTATGTAGCAGTTTATGTAGTGATCAAATCTCTGTACCCGCATTGTACCGCGCTGCGGAATATGTTGACGCTTTACAAATAAACAATAATAATAATAATAATAATAAAGTGGCCAGCTAGGCTTGGGAAGTTAGTGGACAATGCCTCATTAGCCTCTTTTATAGGTACACACTTTGTAACAAGTTAGCCAGCTTACAGTAGCTCGGACTTAATTACTATAATGTTGTTCAGCTGCATTAATGGTAACTGAGTTTAGTCTACAAGGGCAGGGGTGCGCAAACTGGAGGGCGCGAGATTTTACAGGGGGTGGCGCGACAGTTCCCCCAAGGCGCGGGGCCTCTGTAACTTCTTCTACCTGGTCTTCGGCGACGCGTCGCCATGGTAACCCGGCCTCAAATGACGCCGCAGGGTCACGTTGCCATGATAATGTGATGTCACATGACCCACGACGTCATTTGACACTGTAGCCGAGCTGGTGCGAGCAGAGGGGTGCGAGGCGGGGAGGAGAGCAGGCAGGGGGGGGGGGGGGGGCGCAGGGAGAAAACTTTGTGCACCCCCGGTGTAGGGTATGCGCATGGTAATGACTAATTAGCATATCGGTTTCCCCAGCTCCTGTTCATTTGAACCCTACAGATGTAACGCAGCGTTACGCTAGGCTAACATCACAGACCTTTGTGGATCTTAACTAACGCCGTAACGGAGATCTGAGCATTTGTGCCTAAGATTTGTAATGCAATAGGCTCATGTACTGCTCAGAGTGTCTGATAAACCTTTAGATGCCGATAAACAAAACCACATTAGGTTCTACGTATCCATTCCGTGGAGAGATGGGAATGTAGCAGTACCGCCTACAAATACATAACCACTTGGGCTGCGTGTAATTAGCAGTCCAAGGCTTGTGATCCAATGCACAGCTCCTTCTTTATTCTTTTCTTAGCCTTATTTCCAGATTACCTGTGTGACCAATTTCTCAGCCTGACATAAAATACGTGGAACTAATTAAACATGAATGCCCGTCTATGAATTCTGTGAAAGCTTTTTTATACCTGTTACAATAGCTGCAGGACTACTTCTACTCTTATCTGTGCACACAGCAAACTAGTGTATGTGTATATATATGTGTGTGTGTGTGTGTGTGTGTATACAACAGCAAACTAGTGTGTGTGTGTATGCAACAGCAAACTAGTGTGTGTGTGTGTGTGTGTGCAACAGCAAACTAGTGTGTGTGTGTGTGTGTGTGTGTGCAACAGCAAACTAGTGTGTGTGTGTATGTATGTGTGTGTGTATGTATGTGTGTGTGTGTGTGTATGCAACAGCAAACTAGTGTGTGTGTGTGTGTGTGTGCAACAGCAAACTAGTGTGTGTGTATGTATGTGTGTGTGTATGCAACAGCAAACTAGTGTGTGTGTGTGTGTAAGCAACAGCAAACTAGTGTGTGTGTGTGTATGCAACAGCAAACTAGTGTGTGTGTGTGTGTGTGTGTGTGTGTGTGTGTATGCAACAGCAAACTAGTGTGTGTGTGTGTGTGTGTGTATGCAAAAGCAAACTAGTGTGTGTGTGTGTATGCAACAGCAAACTAGTGTGTGTGTGTGTGTGTGTGTGTGTGTGTGTGTGTGTGTGTGTGTGTGTGTGTATGCAACAGCACAAACTAGTGTGTGTGTGTGTGTGTGTGTGTGTGTGTGTGTGTGTGTGTGTGTGTGTGTGTATGTGTGTGTATGCAACAGCAAACTTGTGTGTGTGTGTGTGTAGTGTTAAATTCTGGTCTGTGCATAGATTAGCGGTGCCCAGCGTGCCAATGCGTTAAGACAGCACTGGCCACAATGCTTCTCTTACTCTGCTTTCTTGCGTTTATGGTACGAGCGTCTCCATGGATTTCTCCACGTCTTCCTCTTGGCCAGGGACAAGTCTGGGAGAAAAGCGGCCAATGAACCTTCCAACTGGTCCGGTTTCCCGCAGAGTGCGTGTTCCGTTGAGCAGTAGTACGAACATTCTCCATAGAAACAAATATTGTTTGCTGGAAAACAAACAAACAAACATGCTCCTATCAAAATGTGTGCCAATTAAAACAGGATATAGCACCTTACATATAGCACAGCCTCTAGAGAATGAGTATACAGGCAGTCCTCGTTTTACAACGCTTCGCTTTACAACGAATGGCTTATCCAACGCTTGCAATGCATACCTATGTTCATTTTTCCAACGCCAAAACGGCTTATCCAACGCTCTTACGACGCTTTGCAAAGTTGTTTATGTGTATATAATATATATATTATACTATATTATACTATATAATATATTATATTGTTATATTATATATTATCTTATGTTATATATATATATATATATATATATATATATAATACAGTATATACACTATATAATTTATGTGTGTGCTGCATATCTTATTGTCTGCGTAAAATATTTTGTGTATTTTAGCATTAAAAATGCCTTCAGGAACGGAACCTTTCATTTAAACAGTGTTCCTATGGGAAAACGTGTTTCGCTTTACGTTTCGCTATCCAACGCCATTTTGAGTAACGCATTGTGTCGGATAACCGAGGACTGTCTGTATTTATGTGAAGACGACTCTGGGACAAGCAAGGTCTTGCTGTCTATTACAGTGTGTTGATCCAATGTGTAACAGGAATCCTCATACTGCGCAATCACCTGCTGCAAATATAAACCCTTCGCAGAACCAGAGCTACAATTATTCTTTACCACGAAAGAATAGCAATGTTTCTCATTACCCGTAGCAGATATTTAGAGTTTGAGAACATGAATATATCCTATTACTTTAAATTACATATGTGTCTCCTTGAAGAACCTATATAATTTAATCTCAAATACCCTCTATTGTCATTGACAACTCTAATTTAATCTTAACTGTAACAAGAAACCATATATCATCTTGGAATTGTATAGTGTTGCAAAAAACAAACCCTGCGGTTCTATTATTGCGATCAGTTTCCAGGTATGGCTATGTGCTTAATTGCTTCATAATATATAGTGAGTAGTTAAGTGAGCTGTAAACAAATTATTTCCTCCTTAAGAAGGACTAAGAACGTGAGATTACAGCTATAAACTAGTTGTTTTGTGCATTATATTGTCAGTAATCCATTGCTGGGGCATAATAAAACATACTAAAGGAAACTTGGGAAAACCGCCCACCGGTAACCTAATCAAAATGCTGAAGCACTGAAATAATATAGTATTTAAGCTCCCAGAATGCAATGTCATTGAACCGCCTAACCACAGAAATACCGTACATTGCACGTCGCAAATATTGACAGCTTTAAAAAATAATAATAATAATAATAATATATATAATCCAAATATAAGTATTACAAGCAAACTGTGAATACAAATGATTTGGTTTTGGCTTCATATATGTTAGATGTGTGAATAATAATTCCACTTTTTTGGGATGGGTGAATAAAGCATCCACTTTAATAATTGTTCAACGGTTATTACGGTTTCTGCTTCTGTTATGTATTTCAGCAACGTCTCTATTAGACTAAACAACAAGCGTAAATTGGAGATAAGACTTATACAGTAGGGCAGGAATCTGACGTTTTTCTGCAACATTCAAACTTACAGTAAAGCAGATGAGAAATTAAGGGCGCGCTTACAGTGCCGGCGCCGGCGACACGACCGATGACATCACCCGTCGCCGTCGCCACCCACAAAAGTTATCATTTAACTTTCAGCGACGTCGCTAGTGACAGGGTTATTGATTGGTTCAGATACAGTCACATGTGGCGACAGTCTGTAAAAAAATCAAATTTACCCGGCTTCCAAATTTTTGGTTGCTCTGTCGCTGTCGCGCTTACTATAAGCGCTGGCGACGGAGTCGATTGTTTTGTTTTGGAGCGACGTCGCGGGCACTATAAGCGCAGCCTAACAATGGATATGAGAAGAAAAGCAGCCAATTTGGGAAATGATCTGAATATTTCCAAATTTCAGATAGGGACTGAAAATTACTGGGAGAACCCAATCATTAGAAGGTTTTGAGTTTTAATTAGTACGCACGTTTTCAACATAGACATTTACCCAGCAAATGCAATGCTGTATTTCAATCGTTACTATTATCTTCTATTTGTATGTCGCCAACGTATGACGCAGCGCAGTACATTGTGGGAGGGAGGTAACATTGTGTCACATAAGAGTACATATATGGTCAGGCAAACTCAGAAGGAGGTTCCGGCCGCACAGAGCTAACAATCTATAAGGAGGGGAGTGTGGGGTTCTTAGCGAGGGTTTGGCTCTCATCCATCAGGACGGGGAGTATGAGGTTCTAGGATGAAAGAGCTGTATGCGAGTTAAACATTTGTACAATTAGAAGCAGTTGGTATTCAGTGTAGTACAAACTTAAACATAAAGTAAAGCGTACTTAACAAACAGCAGGCGATCTGCTTTTAAAAACAGGGCACATACAGTGCAACCTCTCTGCTCGGCGAGATAACCATTTTATTTCATTTTTCCCTGCAGAGTCGCTTGTGATAAATATACATGATTTATAAGGAAATCTTCTAAAGAAAGAGAAAGCAGCTCTGGTCAGAGCCAACTGACTCAAATTCCACCTTCACATGAAAAAATATTCCATTAGTCAAGGGGGGGAAAAAAAGCCATATTGTATTTTACTTGGTTAAGTACTTCAGATCAAATCTCAATGCATTCACCTTCATATGCTTTGCCGTGTCAAGAGCAGCCCATCTGCTCTATCTTAAGAAATACTTATAGGTACAGCAAGGTGCAAACACAAAAGCAGAGAAACCCAGCAACGAGTATACAGATTATAATTAGCGGATTGCTAGATTTCTGGCGTTATGTTCTAGAATCTAGATATTTGTAAACATCTAGGAAATTGCAAATCAGAACAGTTAATAAAAGTGTCTTTAATTTAATTTACTGTAGGTGAAGCGGGTTTTGTAAACCCTTGGATGGGCATCGGTTCTTCTGGAAGCCAAAGGGTTAAATTAAAGTACTCTTTTGGGGGAGGGGGGGGGGGCTTTTGGAAATATCAGAAATCCTGCCCACAATTTGATATGGTTTCCTTTTTTTAAATGGGAATGCGAGGTACTTTCAGTTTTAGGCTTCCACGGGCAACGAGGAGGAAGCCGCAACATCATCTCTCCTATTGGCCTACAGTTTGGTGGCCATTTTGTTTTCCTGGAATGGAAGGAGAACAAGTATTTCGAGGAGCTATGGATCCCGCAGCTAAAAATAGAGCTCCGACAGACCTCATGGTTTGAAACATGTTAAACAAGGTGGTGTGTGAGAGCAAGGTGGTGTGTGAGGGGGGAGGGGGGTGAGAGCAAGGTGGTGTGTGAGGGGGGTGGTGAGAGCAAGGTGGTTTGTGAGGGGGGGTGAGAGCACGGTGGTGTGTGATGGGGGTGTATGAGGGGGTGAGAGCAAGGTGGTGTGTGAGGGGGTGAGAGCAAGGTGGTTTGTGAGGGGGGGTGAGAGCAAGGTGGTGTGTGAGGGGGGTGTATAAGGGGGTGAGAGCAAGGTGGTGTGTGAGGGGGGGTGAGAGCAAGGTGATTTGTGAGGGGGCTGAGAGCAAGGTGGTGTGTGAGGGGGGTGTATGAGGGGGTGAGAGCAAGGTGGTGTGTGAGGGGGGGTGAGAGCAAGGTGGTGTGTGAGGAGGGTGAGAGCAAGGTTGTGTGTGAGGGGGTGAGAGCAAGGTGGTGTGTGAGGGGGGGTGAGAGCAAGTTGGTGTGTGAGGGGGGGTGAGAGCAAGGTGGTGTGTGAGGAGGGTGAGAGCAAGGTTGTGTGTGAGGGGGTGAGAGCAAGGTGGTGTGTGAGGGGGGGTGAGAGCAAGGTGGTGTGTGAGGAGGGTGAGAGCAAGGTTGTGTGTGAGGGGGTGAGAGCAAGGTGGTGTGTGAGGGGGGGTATGAGGGGGTGAGAGCAAGGTGGTGTGTGAGGGGGGGTGAGAGCAAGTTGGTGTGTGAGGGGGGTGAGAGCAAGGTGGTGTGTGAGGAGGGTGAGAGCAAGGTTGTGTGTGAGGGGGTGAGAGCAAGGTGGTGTGTGAGGGGGGGTGAGAGCAAGGTGGTGTGTGAGGAGGGTGAGAGCAAGGTTGTGTGTGAGGGGTGAGAGCAAGGTGGTGTGTGAGGGGGGGTGAGAGCAAGGTTGTGTGTGAGGAGGGTGAGAGCAAGGTTGTGTGTGAGGGGGTGAGAGCAAGGTGGTGTGTGAGGGGGCTGAGAGCAAGGTGTTGTGTGAGGGGGGATGAGAGCAAGGTGGTGTGTGAGGGGGGATGAGAGCAAGGTGATGTGTGTGAGGGGGGGTGAGAGCAAGGTGGTGTGTGAGGGGGGGTGAGAGCAAGGTGGTGTGTGTGAGGGGAGGTGAGAGCAAGGTGGTGTGTGAGAAGGGGAGGGGTGCTTGCAATGCCGCTGACATGAAGATCCTGATGGAAATTTAGGGGACCTTGAAACATTTTTGGAGAGGGGCCCAAAAAATGTAGTTACGACCCTGCTGTGATAGCCGCAGTACATGCATCACAAGCCCCTTCAGTTGGAGGCGGTACTGTACATAGATACGCCGTACTGTACATCGCATTTTTATCAGCACACAGGGCAGAGAGGGGGGGGGGAATGGGCTGCAAGTCGCTGAATGAAACAAAAAAGCTGCTGCGTTGCAAATTGGGATCACAGAGAGACAGGCACGGGCTGCATGCTGCATGTGCGGAGAAGTTGGCTGGTGTTGGGAAGAACAATAGCTGGTTAGAGATCTGCTTCGTCAGACGTCTCTCACACGGGTCCGACCACCTGATCGAGCTTTCATACTACAGAAGTAGCTGCACTAACTGTCTCTAGTGCGGGGCCCACTCGCGGTCACGGCACCGGAGGAGTTGGTCCCATTCGAGCCCCCCCGGAAGCGTATAGTATATGGGATTAACTCATATAATGTTCGGACCTTGCGCCCTGAGCATGTCCAGCACTTTTAAAAACAAATTCTAGTGTTACATGGAACTCAATCTTTAGCTGCTGGTATTAGCATGGGAACCGTCACACTGGGCTCTGGGGAGAGCTTCATTTTAACCTCCTTAATATTTCAAACGCTTACATCTTGTGAACGGAGCATCAGATGAAAAAAATGTATACAGCGTTGGAAAGGGCAAAACGAGATTGTGTGTGTGTGTGTGTCAGGGAGGAAAACAACGACCAGTGTGGACTTAATACTGGATGGACTCCTGCAAGTGGTCAGTGGAAACCTTGCATCACAAAATAGGGCTGATTAATTATTTACCAACTATAGCAAAGGGTTATGGTTTCATTGGTGTTTATCCATACGGTGCTACGTATCCACACAACCCCTCACCATGAACCACAGAACACCACAGACCTAAAGCCCCTTGCCTAGTCAGCTCTTATAATTACACTTCTGTGTGCAGAAAAAGCCTCATTAAATATCTGGGAAATGACAAGGCACCCACTGGTTCGAGTGGCATGATAAAAAAAACTTGTTTAGGAAAGATGAATGATAAGTCACTGCAGAGGTAAAGGGTCCACAGCACTGCATCAGCACAGTGCATTTCTGCAAGTTCATGGTTAAAGCTGCAGACCAAGCAATATCCTACGTGTGTTTTTTTGTTAATAAATCAGTTCTGTACTATGAGAAAATTCTTGTAGCATTTTTTTTTTAAACTACTCTGGATGACATTTTTTATGTATTATAATGTAACAAGCATTTTTTGTTTCTATAGCAACCATTTACAAAGTCACATCCCCTTCCTCTTCTGAAACACCCCCTTTTGAGCCCTGCCCTCTCTCTAGCAGTGCACCAATTGTCTTTAGTGACTGCCTGGTAACATGATCTTCCCCACAGAACTTTGCCTCTTTGGTCCTCTTCTGGTGCACTGGCACCTCATTTAGTGAACCCCGAGCCGAATCTTCGCCGGCAGATCACAGGAGAACGGATTGATTGGCAATTTAGCTAATTACTTATCATTGTGTGGACTGTATTAATGCAATGTAAAGAATACAAACCCAGAATGTTTACCAAGAAGAGACAAACATCTGTAACAGTTCTGCACACTATACGAACTGATCCAGGTTTGAGGTTCTTTTGCGCAGGACACCTGCGCTCTCCTGGGATCGAGGAACGCGATTAAAGGCGAGGACATGAGAGAACGTGATTATCAGCTCGCTGGCTGATCAATTGCCTTATATAAACGGCCAGCGCGGTTAGTGCGGACACCGCTTGTGATATACAGATGCCAACGTTTTCGCACCCGCTAACATGTCGATCTGATTAGGAACCGCGTTTAAATTGCGTTAGGCAGCGTGTCATTTCGTGGGCGTCAACATTTGTTTCACTGGCACTGGGTGAAATCTCGCATTAAATGATGCGCCGGCTATGACGCAGAATATCGTGCCAACGAGGGCAATAACATTTGCTATGTGTGTATTTGCTGCGGCTTTTTCCTTTCTCCATCAAAACAGCATCTATTGTGCATGTTGTAGCTTTGAGTTTGTGCGTCTGACTTATCTTTGCTTTTAATGTTTCCCTAAATTAATTTGGCAATGCTTTTCATTAGTTCATGGACTCGGTGCATTATAATAACATCCTGTGTGCTCCTCTTAAACAATGCCACGTTAATAACCTTTAGTGCTCAAGAACAGTTAGCTGCAGCCCTAATCCACAAACAAGACACCCTAAACCAGGCGGGCTCAAATCCAGGCCTCAAGCCCAGCCAACAGGTCAAGTTTTCAGAATATCCCAGCTTCAGCACAGGCGGCTCACTTGAAGACTGAGCCTTTGATTGAGCCTCCTGTGCTGAAACAGGGACTGAATCCTGAGTCACCTGTGCTGAAGCTGGGATATCCTGAAAACTTGCCCTGTTTGGGGGGGGGGGGGGGTAGGGGGGCTTGAGGACCTGAGCTGCGCACCTCTGTCCTAAACTGACCATTGTTTTGTGCAAAGTTCTTTTTGTTTGTTGATTTTTTCTTTAACGTTATACAAGTTTAGTACTAATAAAGATCCGGGCTTCATAGCATCAATTATATCAGTGCATTCCACTAGGAAACTAAAGAGCACACGAGTCTGATCTAAGAAGTGTAGAGGTAATCAGAGCCTATGGCAGGGGTTCTTAATCTGAGGCCCAGGATCCCTTGGGGGTCCGCGGAGCAGGTAAAGGGGGTCCGTGAAAAAACAAAACCACATTACATTTTTAGAACTGCCTAAAACGGAACCGGAAAAATTAAAATAAATATTATTTAATAGTGTGGGGGTCCGTAGGTAAATACTTCAGGATCTTGGGGTCCGTAGGCTCAAAAAGGTTAAGAGCCCGTGCCCTATAGGGCTACAGTGTGAAACAGTATCTGTGCTTGAGGGGAAACACAAGTGGACGTAGTACTACTGTGGCTGTAGAAAACTAGAATGTGACAAGTACAGTAGGTGCTTTAGGTGCTATAGGTGCAGCTTGTGTTGTAAAACGTGGATTATATAGTATTGTTATTATTTTTTTAGGAAAGATGGTACACTACTCTACTGTGAATTGCAAACATTTCTAATTGTACTGTGGGTTGCTTAAAATGCCTGCACAATACAGTTAATAAATGTATGTATCTTACTTTCACCTACTTTACATAAAATGTTTATCCGATGCACCAAATCGTTTTATTTCCTATCTATTTGTATTAGATTTTTGGGATTCTACATTTCAGCCTCAGCAATAAATAAATAAATTCATGAAGCATAGTAGGGATCTGCTGCATGATAATGAGCAATGTAATTAAGGATAGCTATGCAAACACTATACGGATTAAACAACTAAATGTACATTCACGAGTTGCCCAAAGTATCAGTGTAAGTACTGTACTTAATAAATGCTGCAAGTAATGTCCTGGATCATTTCTCAAGAGCAGCCATACCATTAGCTTGCAGCATGTAAGTTCTACTTGAATAAGACAATAGTAAATGCAAGGCTATAATCTCGCTGGAGTAATTACCTCTTCCAGTTGAAACACTGTGATAATTGGTGGAACACTTCCCAATGCCCAATTATATAAGACTTGAGTATATCAAGCTCTTACACTGTAATATTTAGGACCTACCTACAATATCGTGAGTGTTATGACTGAGTAAGAAAACCTCCCGTCCCCCAAATATCTTATCGTTTTATATCCTCGCATATCGCGGTCATAGTGTCCAGGGATCACAATGACAGAATAAAGACTAGTACTAAGGCTTAAATCATAACAAAATAAAACTGATAATCATATACAAATATATTTGTCCCTATTTCCCAAAGCTCTGGGAAATATAGCTGGGTAACGGGAAGAAAGAGTGGAAAGCTTTCAAAACAAAAAACAAAAAAAAACGTTTGTTACAGTACCTGGTGAGATGAAAAAAGTCCTCCATAGCTTCTTATCACGAGTGACGTCTCGAATTTCCTTCGTCATGTTCACCAATCTGCCAGCGACAGGAGGAACGCGGCGGAAATCGAGGATTCTGGGAAGTAATGGAATCAGATCCTTTACACGCTTGCTTGGAAGTAAATGGCGTTCCTTCAGTGCTAGAGGAGCACAGAGCCTCTCCGGCTGCTTCAGCGCAGAAGGTGTCACAGTTTCAAGGACATAAAAGATGATGGGACAACTTTCATGGGACAACTAATCCCTTTAACAGCCACGTTCACCCACTGAATCACCAAAAGATGAGGGGTCAAAAAAAGCGCACTATTATAGGGCAATTCAAGGGCACTGGGAAAACATTTGGGGGGAACATTTAGCATGACCTGTGCCCTATTACTAGTATTTATTTATAAAATGTTTTAGCAGGAAGTATTACATTGAGAGTTCCTTCTCGCTTTATAGTATGTCCTGGGCACAGAGTTATGGTGACAATAAATGGTTACAGTACATTATAATGTAGTTGTTCCTATTGGATGGCCATTTAATTCCCCTTTAAAAATCAGGAAGTAATACCGGTAACTTCACCGGTAAGAAGCTACGTAACCCCGGGGTCCCCCGAGCTAAAAATAGCGCGATTTACCTCTGGGGACCCCCACTTCCAATTCTGTAAAATAAAAGGCGGATTTAGTTAGGGGAGGATTGCTGCTCTAAGAGCCAGATTTACTTAGTAGTCGTCAGTCTTAAGACACCTTCTGCTACTGGAAGACCCTTTACAGCTCATTCAAGTCAATGGGCTGTAAGGCGAGTGACATCCAGAGCCGGAAAGACGTCTTACAGAATGGCACCGTTTAGTAAACATGGCCCTAAGTGCTCATACAGCAACACTACTGCTTCAAGTTGTATGCTACGATTATACCCCCCTCCCCACCCCCCTTACTCCACAATGTGTCCTACAGAGCAGAGAAAAATCCGTTCATACAGATCAAATGTAATAGATTTATTCTGTAACACAGTGATATGCATTTAAATACCCTGATTATTATAGGTCTCACATGTCTAACTAATTACAGAATAAACAACAACAAATATTATTATTATTATTATTATTATGAATTGGAATAGTGGGAGGCAAATAGGAAAAATATATACCACTTGTATTCAATAGGTGGGATTAGCCCTATTTGCATTGATTTCCTTGGTGAACTTGCTTAAGATGCATGATGTGTGTGACCTGTGTGCTATATTTTAATGCATTCAAAAATGATGATATAAACTAAATTAATCTATGGGAGTATTCCAAATATTTCTTCACATTCACTTACCTAACAATACCCTAATTAAATACCTTGCGATGAAGGCTGTAAACACAAACACACGCCTGCACTATTAACTAACGGAAACATATTGGAGGAAGCATGTTTATCCCCATATGGTGCCCTAATTAGCACTGCACGGGTCAACTGATAAACTATTACTATTATCCCTGTATCCGCATCTCTTGACATCTGATTTCAGATTACATGGACAAGATTCCCGTCTGCCCTCATAAATGTGAAACATCTTGTGTCTTGGATGGCGGACGACTCCATCTGCTTTGGTTTGGCTCATCGAAGCTCTATTAAATATGGGCTTTTGTAATTATAAATGACTGACACGGCTAAGAGTTGCTTTCCTTTATGTCGTTCCGTGACGCTAATTATGCTTACATTCATTCTACGTAAACTTCCAAAGTCAATACAGCATCCCCTTGGGTTTCAAATGGGGGGGGGTCCTAAATTGCATCACTGACAAGATACAATGATAAATCTCTATTTTCACCTGTGATGTTCCACAATATACTGTACTGTGCTTTCAGCTATTCGCATAATACATGCACATACTGTATATAATTAGCCCGAATTGTCATTTGTTATCTTCTGTAGATGGACAGTTCCCCGTACTCTGATTTTTTCTTTCTCCGTCCCCACAACTTTGTTTTACGTGTACAGTGGGGGTCTCTGAAACTGATCCGCATACATTTCAGCTCCTGGGACCCTGTGGTTTCTGAGATACTTACCGGGGAAGGGGCCGACGCTACGGTCCCCTCCAGGGAAAACAAAATGATAGTTTCAATCTCCCGCGTCATGCCGGCCAATAGGAAACCACAAAGTCCTCCGTTGGAGCGCACGTGGCCTGGGGAATGTAAATCTCCATGAATTACCAGCGGGGTCAGTAAGTATCTCGGAGAGCAGGGGGTCCCAGGAGATGAAGTTAACGCGGTTCAGTTTCGGAGACCCCGAGTTTTGTAGACTTGTGAAAAAGGGGGTTCTTGAGGGGAAATTTCTTCACAGTGCCGGTCTCCTCTAAGTCAGAGATACAAAGCAGAGCTCTAACCACAAGTTTATAATGAGGTTCTCCATTTAATGTGTGAGCCAAGAACAGCGGGAAGACAGCGTTTCAGGTCCCACTGTCTCACTGTTCTTGGCTGTCACATTAAACGGAGAACCTCATTATGAACGTGTGAGTAGAGCTGTACATTGTACCTCTCTTAGAGGAGACCAGCACTGCGAAGGAATCGTTTGTCTGTGTTGTGTTGGCTGCACAAGCCGGAGTCTCCTCGCCTGAGGCGGTTTCCCTGCACTTTGGAATGGTTCTAGAGGGGGTCTACTGCAGGACTAAAACTTTGGAGATTGCTCCGGCACTGATGATGAAATGGGAGTCGTGGCGCCAACACCCCCCTTCCGTCCGCCATCAGTGCAGATCTCGTTCCGGGCTCCATAGGAGCGCAAGGCGCGATCTCCCCTAGCAAAACAAGCATTTGGAAGGATGGGGGTGGGGGAGAGGGGGCATAGCTACTATGTCATAAGACACTCAGGGTGCCAGCATAGTAGCGATGTGCCAGAGCACTCAAAGGGTTACGCTACAAGGACAGGTGTTCAATGCAGATTTCCCAGGTTGCTGACTGAATTCCTTTTATTGCTGCAGGCCATGAATTATTTTGAACCTTTACAAAGTATGTTAAATATTCAGCATGTACAGTATGCAAAACTGGGGCATAGTTACGGACGTCTGTCATTAATCTGTACTTGTATATCAGACATATAAGCAATACATGAGGAGCAAGTTTCTGCCAGAACTAATTTACTACAACCCTGTGCTCCCTAACCCAGGAGGCCTACCTGTGAAGCAGCAATTTTTGGAAATATAGTAAGCGCTGTGATATTTACCTGTCCAAATGAAAAGCCGCGATTTCAGCATTGTGACGCTCATAGTCGGAGAAGTAAAAAAAGTCTGGCGGTGTCTCTTGTTCCCTTGCTTGCCTAGGAAGACAGAAACAAGACCATTTATCAATAGTTAACATTGCTTTTACTGCAGTGCAGAAGGCTGAGGGCTGTGTGCATCATATCAGAGAAAAGTCTGAATCGTGTTATAAGCCTGGAAGGTTTTTTTTTTTACATCTGACCCAGACTGTTCAATCAGATTATATTATAACAGATCTGGTGGTTGTTGTGAGGCAGATAAAAATATTGCAGTACTGTAAACTGATATATCATTATAAAACAAGAAAAGATGGTCAATATCTGACTAGCACCCTCTCTATCCACCTTTAAGACCCACCTTAAAACACACCTGCTTAACGAAGTACATGAGTAGCTCCGTGGCTGATACTTTAGACCTGATTCATAAACCTTGGCCCCTTGCAGACGCACTTACCAGAACGCCCTCCTACTGTCTCTGTACGTTCTTCCTACCTACCAATTAGATTGTAAGCTCTTCAGTGCAGAGACTCCACTTCCTAAATGTTACTTTTATGTCTGAAGCGCTTTTTCCCATTATGTATTATTTGTATTATTTGTTATTTATGATTGTCATGTGTATTACTGCTGTAAAGCGCTATGTACATTAATGGCACTATATAAAGACATACATACATACATACATACATACATACATACATACATACATACATACATACAAGGTTTAAATAATAACATCTAAATAATAAGTTTTGAGTCCGCCGTTCTATAAAGAAACTCTACCTTTGTAAGATAACAGACAGGAGAGGCAGGACACCCACTGCAACACTATCAGAGCTTTGTCAAGGGTATATAGTACTCATTTAAATTAAAAGAGATTACTGTGTTGCATTTGGCCACATAGTCGCACGTAGTAGTAGAGCTCCTAGGGGAGCTCCGTTCCACTCTCCGAAAGCCTAATAAGTTCATGTACAGGTGTAGCAAAACTTCATGCTCGCGCTGCCAGGGTAACCCCCGGAATCCTGAACACGGCAGCAGAATCGCTCCGTGGCTCCTACGCAACCCCCCCCCCCCCCATGGCAGCGGAATCTCTCCGTGGCTCCCCCTCTCCCCCTAGGCAGCGGAATCTCTCCGTGGCTCCCCCTCTCCCCCTAGGCAGCGGAATCTCTCCGTGGCTCCCCCTCTCCCCCTAGGCAGCGGAATCTCTCCGTGGCTCCCCCTCTCCCCCTAGGCAGCGGAGTCTCTCCGTGGCTCCCCCTCTCCCCCTACGCAGCGGAATCTCTCCGTGGCTCCCCCTCTCCCCCTAGGCAGCGGAATCTCTCCGTGGCTCCCCCTCTCCCCCTAGGCAGCGGAATCTCTCCGTGGCTCCCCCTCCCCCCCTAGGCAGCGGAATCTCTCCCCCCTCCCTCGCAGGCAGCTGTGGCTTTGACTGTCCCTGAGACGCTGCGTTTTGCTTTTACATCTGTCCGCATGTGTATTTTGAATCATTTAGAATATCATTCTCCGCATCAATATATGTTTCCTACTTGCAGTACATGAGTGTATGACTTGGGGAGAGGTTATATAAAGCAACTCCTCCGAGTATAAATAATGACTACGTCACTAAATGCGTCAGGTAATGATGTCTGCAAAGATGTTATAGCACTCGCTGTGCCTTTACGGAATCCTTCATTTTGCTATTTATAAAGCTTGCGCCGCCTTTCTCATCCATGCGTGGGCTCGATCAGCGAGAACGCTTATTATGAGGACCCGGAAAGTTATATAGGAGGATTTGGGGGAACGAACAGAAGGATTATGGACATGCACATAATATATTATTTACCAGCTCTACCCCATTTTTTTCATGCATAGGACACACAGGATGAAATCCCACATCAGGGAATCTGTTTATGGTGTTATTTGAGTCCACTTAATACAAAGACCTTGAATAAAGTTGATACAAAGAGCCAGAATGAACTCATGACCTTTACGATTCAGGAACAGCTCTGATTTAATGATACTTGTGTTTATAAAGAGGAGGTTATTTGTTAATAACAAGATGCACTTATTTACTATCATTGGGCAATGAAAGATTTGAGCGTACCCTGATTTTAATTGTATTTAGTAGTTCAACAAGTTCTGAAATTAGCCACTTATTTTAAGTTCGCTGATATAATCTTTAGAGTGAAGGGGTCTGGCCTGGCCAGAGAGTCCCTTGACCTTCATGTGTTCACATGTCATGACCAGGCCACGGATGCAGACACGGAACGGGCATTCACTCTGTTGGAGCGATCTCCACCTAGATAACAAGTAAGGTCCCTGACATACCTGGGACATCACCAGGGCACTGAAAAAGGTGAAGTAATGAGCTTAATTGGTAATAAAATGTAAAAAAAAGCCCACCATCTTTAAAGCAAGAATCTTGAATTAAAAGCTGCTGCCTAATCCTGACAGTTTAGCCAGCTGCATAAAAGTGTAATTGTTCCTTACAGCTGCATAACTGACATATGGGACAGTCATTAAACCAGAGCCGGAAAGGCCCTTTCTCACATATGACACTTTTCTATGTGCTGCCTGCAGCTCTGGGCTCTCGCACTAGACATCATTAACTTTGGATCGTACTAACTTTCTTCCCCTGCTTCTAATCCTTCACTACTCAGCTCGTTTGTGGAAAGCAACCTGAGACGTCAAACCAAGAATGCCTCCCCATCGCGTCTCCCTAGTAGGCTTCAAATCGCCTCTGCTGCAGACACGCGCGATGCTACGCGCTCCTTCTTGCGCGCGCGTCTAGCATAACCTCGGCCTAAGAAGCATAAACGCGCAGAGAGCAAAGATTATCTCACACTAAATAATAACTGCAAAAAGTACAAACTCTGGAGTCCCCAGACTAATGTAATGACGTATTTGATCTGTTTTACTGCTAATATCGCTGCTTTAGACTATGCCTATAGTGCCCTGCGACGTCGCACCAAAACAAATACATTGAATCCGTTGCATGCGCTTATAGTAAGCGCGCCGGCGATGGAGCGACAGAGCTACAAAAAAATTGGAAGCCATTGAAATTTCATTTTGGGAGAGGCAGTCGCCACATGTGACTGTCTCTACACCAATCACAGAGCGCCTATTGCACTCTGCCCACCCCCTTCGTGACGTCACTGGCCTTGTCACCAGCGACGTCGCTCCAAACGAAAAGTGCAACTTTCGCCAGTCATCGGTCGCGTCGCCGTCACCATAAACGTGGCCTTAGACAGAAGACTATGTAAGCTTCTGTCGACCCTTTGAAAAAATCTTCCTTCTTTTGCTCTTCATGAAATTTCCTCTCTAGTTCCTGTACTGTCAGCATTTTACTGACCCTACCTAGTGGGAGCCTGGAAAGGTGTGGTCAGTCTTATTTCAAACTTATTTCTTCAAACCCCCTTCCATATTTTGTTCTATGCACACGGACAGAATTCATATTAACAAGCACAGTAGATATTGCTGCGCTTTCTGAGCTGTGCCTTTGCTGGTTATGCTGATACTTGACACATGGACACCTAATACCTGTAGCCAGGGCTTTTAGCAGTATCTGAATTTGCCTCTTCCTCTTATACATCATTTTTTGTAACTTCAGGCACATTTCATGTTTTAGAAACTGTCATTGATTATTGATTGCATGGCATTTTCTGCTGTCATCTACAGTAGATAAAATCAATTCTTTCTCTTTCTGTATTTTTCTACTTATAAAGGCCTAAAAGAGACTTCATGATAAAATGTAGCCATATTAATTTACAGTTTGCGGCATTATCATTGATCCCCTGACATCCAAAACCTATGCCAAACTAGGTGTACTTTATGGAACAAATCCTCCCTAAGCCACTGGTCAGAAAGCGTATTGCACAGCAGATACTAATGCCAATTAGTATAGACTATGGGGACATAGTATATGTTACAGCACCCCAAACTCACCTTAGCAAACTAGATACCCTCTACAACTCAATATGCCGATTTGTTCTCCAATGTAACAACAACACACATCAGTGCGAAATGCTCAAAGAATTAGATTAGTCATCACTTGAGTCTAGGCACAAAGTTAATTTTTCCTGTCTTGCCTTCAAATACTTTCTGGGCAAGCTACCCATCTATCTGAACAAGCTCCTAACCCCTACCACACACAGCACTTATCATCTGAGATCTGTCTCCAATAGACTGCTCACGGTCCCAAGGTTCAACACAGTATCCGGCCGCTCCTCCTTCTCTTACCGTGCACCTCACACCTGGGACAATCTACCTGAGACTCTCACAGCCGCCACCAGTCTAAGTTCTTTCAAAAAGATAAATACTCTTCACGCTTTGTATTTCTGCCTTTAATAAATATTAGGCAACCATGAGGTGGAAAAGTAATGTTTAGTTTGTTTCTCACATTAGGAGTATGAGCATTGTACAGAACAAAACAGGCACGCTTGGGATCATTGACATCATTAAACAATGGCCGTAGTCACAATGACTCACCCCTCTCTGATGCGGAGTATTGCAGCTGATTCAATAGATGCAATGACAGTTACCACCAGATCAGGTACATCACCCCACATCGGAGCTTGATCAATCTACCTCTTAGTGCAGATGTTCTCAACTCTAGTACTCAAGCACAGGTGGCTCAATCAGTGGCTCCCTGCGTCCGCATAGGTGGCTGAATCAGTGGCTCACCTGTGCTCAAGCTGTGATATCCTTAAAACTTGACCTGTTGGAGAGGAGGGGTGGGGGCTTGATGACTGGAGTTGAGAACATCTGCCTAAGTGTCTTAAAAAGGTACAGTACTGGTATGCTTAGCTCCGTCCCTACTGGGGATACCGAAAATATATCTGGATATGTATAGAGGGGTCACCTGCTACGACTGGGTGTAAGGTAGCCACTAAATCCTGGAACCAGATGGAAACCCTACGGGGAATGGTCCGGGAGATGGTACGTGGGATGGTACAATCTGAGGATCCCACCAAATGATACAGTATATTTTTGGGGGTGAAAAAGAATGACAGCTGTTGAGTGTAAATGTGCTGGACTTTATAGGATGCTATACCTTACAGTACAAGGAAGTCAGGCTGCTGCCGACGCATGTTTGCGATGTCATGTGTGGTATTTTTTTACAATAATATTGATCTTTATTTCTTTTAGAACAGCACAAGCCTCATCTTCTATAGAGAACAGTACATATAAATGTTGTGACAAGCTTTAGGACTTAACATTACAGAACCCGCACAAATTGGAGAACTTAGTTCATAAAGCTGTCAGTGATATTTGCTCTGTAATATTAACCCATCGTTTGCTGAAAGGGCCGTCGAACATTGTCATACCTCCAACTTTGGCTGTTTAGCAGGTACATTATATGTCGGGCGCCCTGCAAGACCAGCCGTACCTATTAAACAAAAGGGTTTTTATATGGTAATGGGGACTTCCATAGGCACTGCTTAAACGTGCCTCTTCCCAGCACAGGCAGAGGAACGACAGGGGGACCTGTATATCTGTGCAGACTGCTGGAGGGCCTGCTTTGTTTTGCAGTGACGGGGGGGGGGTGGGAATGAGCGGGCAGAAAAGTCACCTACAAAGTCTTTTGTGCAAAACTGTCGGAATCTTCTTCTCTGCAGACTTCATTTAGGAAGAAGATGCTACAGAGGAGAAAATACACTGTGAAGGACAGGAGTGAAATAAACAAAATCAAAGAAAAAAGGCGTATTGTTTTCTACAAGTTAATAGAAATAGCCAGACAGTAAACAACCAGAAACCTTGGCAGGTAACAGATGTTCTATCGAATTCTGGTTGAGAAATCCCAATGCTTATTTATAGTTGTTTGCCTAACATTAGATAAATATGATATAATCTTCTTAAACGCTGCTGGAGGTAAAACAGGCAATATTCTTTTAATTAGCGAAGAAGGTTATACAAAAGTAAAGATTTGGGGAATATCCGTCGTGCCAAATCAGCTACAGCAAAAAATGATCTCATATACAAATGAAAAGCTACATTGTGTTAACAGATCAACAGTGCTAAAGATACAGAATCTGGCACCTACTCCCAAGAACACATGGGTCTATAGCAGGTGGAAGACTTGGCTGCAATGAAATCTTCTGTTATTGGAGACGTGAGTTTCCTGTTTACACCATTCGTGTTGCCAAGCGAAAGTGACAAGCAAGAATAAAGACATCTAACAAGGAGATTTCACCAGCAACAAAGGAAAGGCTTCTTTACAGTAACGGCAGTTACAATGTGGAATTCATTACCCATGGGGACTGTGATAGCAGATACAATAGATATGTTAAAAAAAAAAAGTTGGACACAGTGGCTATACATGCGCGGGACTACGGGCAAATAAATTCAGGACCCCATTAATATTAATACTGACTGCAATTTTATTCTCCCTCCCCATCCTCTACCTGATTCTCGCTCTCATCATCCCTCCTCATCATCATCTCTCCCCCTCCCCATCACAATCATCATCTCTCCCTCTCCTCATCTCTCCTCATCATCTCTCCCTCTCATCAGCATCTCCCCATCATCACCTCTCTCCCCGCCATTATCTCTCTCTAACCCCACCACCATCATCATCACCTCTCTCTCCCCACCATCATCCTCACCATCTCTCTCTCCCCTTACCATCATCATCCTCATCATCACCTCTCTTTCACCCCACCACCATCATCAGTTCTCTCTCCCCTACCCTCATCATCACCACTCTCTCTCCCCACCACCATTATAATCACCTCTCTCTCCCCCCCTCATGCCCCATGCCTACCTATAGGTGGTCTGGTGTTAAACAGAAGCCAACAGAGTAATCAACAGCTGTTACACAGGACAGTAGAGGTGGAGCGCGCTCTAGTGGTCTGACTTGGAAGTCTTTCTTACTTCCGGTGTCTGCTGCTAGAGCGAGCTCCTCCCCTGCTGTCCTGCTCTGCTGTGTAACAGCTGCTGATTCCTCTGCCGGCTTCGGTTTAATACCGGAGGCCCACCGCATACCATCTCCCCCATCTGTCTGAAGAGAGCGATGGGCCGTCCACAGGGGAGGGGGAGAGCGGGCCTCCCAAGAGTGTGCGCTATAACTATGCCCCAGGTAGGTAAACACGGGAAGGATGTTGATCCTGTGAGTAATCTGATTGCCAGTTCTTGGAGTGAGGAAGGAATTTATTTTTCCCCTTACGAGATATCATTGGATGATATTTCACTGGGGTTTTTTGTTTGCCTTCCTCTTTATCAATATACTGTGAGTACGGATATAGGATAAAGTATCTGTCGTCTACATTTATCATAGGTTGAACTTGATGGACGCACGCCTTTTTTCAACCTCATCTACTATGTAACTATGTAACAAAAGAATATTATTGAGTAGAGAACCTCAACTTCCCACTTGATCAGAGGTTCTCCAACTTTTCCTCATCACGGATCACTTACGTGTTAACCAACAAGTTTTTGGCTCACACTACAGGTAGCATACTGTATTAGGGTTAGGCAATTACATACCATATCTGATGACGACGATATTAAAAAACTTACAGTGGTAAAGGTATGTACTGCAATAAATAACTGTGCAATAGGAAAAAAGACAAACATTTCTAAAGTTATAAAAGGTAGTCATTTGGAAGGTAATTCGTTTTAACATTTACCAGTTAAATATTTTTTGCAAATAAATGACAATTTTAGTGGCAAAACAATCATCTAAGGAAGGACGGTGCTGCTATCATTGAGAGGTGCAGAGTGAATGTTGGGTGCTGTAAACCCTTTCACATTGGCCGATCTTACTTATAGGAAACTGATACATCTTAATCCGCATGTCACAATCTGTCCCCAAAACATAAGTGACTCTCATGGCTGTCTCACAGTATCCACTTATCTGTTATGATCGCGATATTTCTATTCTATCGGGATCTCGCACTACTCTGCACTAAATTAACATATTTAGAATATATTTATTAATCCTAGATCTGAAAAAGCCTTATTAATGATAACATTTTACCCTGAGAGCAGCGTGAGGTAATCACTGCGTCACAGACTTATTTTCACGAAGAGATCGTATTGTAATTCCCTGTATTATCTCTTTTGCAAAGTACAGAGTATACTGCGGTGCTATATAAAGATATACGTACAGATTGCGTTCTGCGCTCCTGTGGGGCACTAAACGCCATCTGGCCGGAAGAGGATGACGACTCTTCCGTTCGCGTCATCGGGAGGAGCGGTCACGTGATTGCGATGTGGCGACTGTGACACTCAAAGGGGTTAATTTTATACAGCATCATCTTGTCCTAAGAGAATTGTTCTATACAGGCTTCCATTATTTGGTTAGAATGAAGAATGCACAAAATGTGTATCTCGTGTTTCTCTAGGTAAGTAGTACAGGTTTGTACCGTTCATCGCCAAGGAAAGGCTGTGATGCGTTTTATTTTATGTAATTAGTGTTTGCGAGACCTGCCGAATCTCTTCAGGTGTTCTTTCAATTTAAATAAGGTGGGGACATGCTCCCATTAAAGCACATACTGTACACACATAAATAAATATATTTTCATGCCACAAGGAAATTGCAAAGTGAATCTGAAATGCAACATTTCGGACTCCTCTCTAGATCAATTGGATGTTTTGCTCCCAGTCAGAAACCCCTCATCTAACAAGGAGAAAGCAAGCAGAAACCGGACCATAGAGATGAAGGGATTTCCCTGAAAATTACAGAAAGTGTCAGATGCAGGAATCAGACTTCTAGTATAACCCTGGGGAAGACACAATCTATGTCCTCCTCCTCCTCCTTAGCAAAGAAGCTCATATCGATGCATTTTAACAGGGCTCATCAACTGGTGCCCTACGAATGGTCTTGATGGGGCTCTTGGACTCTCTGTTTCAGCTCCGCAGGTTTAAATAACCTGGTCACATGGGTCAACAGGAAGCCGCAAGGGATGACATCACGGCTTCCTATTGGCCCACGTGACGTGGGACATTTAAACCGCCATTATGTTAGCCCCAACTAGCCCAGACGGAGCTACCACCGGCACCCCCTACGGTGGTAAGTATCTCGGGAAGCAGGGGGTCCCTGGAGCTGAAATTAACGTGGTTCCGCACCGGTGACCCCTTGTTTCAAACCTATAAAAAAAACACAACCCCCCGAAAAATGAAAAGCAGGGGTGCTGCTTTAAATAATAAATTAAAAATACTTATAGGTGTCATATTTGGGTAAACAAAAAGTATTAATTATCCAGATGAGGCCCCTTAATTATGTGGTTGGCAATAGTTTCCGTTGGTCCTGGGAGGGATTGTCCCTATAAAGAAATATAAAGGTAATGTAAAGATTAGCAAAATGTTGAAATATAATATTTGGCTTTAAATGCCATTACAATAAGATTGTCTCCCATCTACTCCCAAACGCTTGCTGATCTGTCCCCTTTGGAGAAGCAGTTGAACAGTCCGGCATGATAATGTAAGAGAGGAATTTAAAGCAGATGACTCATCCATTTGAATATTCTCAGTATGAATATCAGCTGTCACCTGGGGAAAAAAGCTGTGCTGTGAAAAAAGGCATTTAAGGAAACAAAATAAGTAAAAGCAATCCGGAAGGTGTCCCAAAGCAGCCAAACAATACAAACTATGAGCTGTAAAGGGTGAATATGAGACAGTCTGTAGCTGCAGAATATGAGAGAGTCTTTAGCTGCAGATATGAGAGAGTCTTTAGCTGCAGTATATGAGAGTTTTTAGCTGCAGAATATGAGAGAGTCTTTAGCTGCAGAATATGAGAGAGTCTTTAGCTGCAGTATATGAGAGTCTTTAGCTGCAGAATATGAGAGAGTCTTTAGCTGCAGAATATGAGAGAGTCTTTAGCTGCAGTATATGAGAGTCTTTAGCTGCAGAATATGAGAGAGTCTTTAGCTGCAGAATATGAGAGAGTCTTTAGCTGCAGAATATGAGAGAGTCTTTAGCTGCAGAATATGAGAGAGTCTTTAGCTGCAGAATATGAGAGAGTCTTTAGCTGCAGAATATGAGAGAGTCTTTAGCTGCAGTATATGAGAGTCTTTAGCTGCAAAATATGAGGGAGTCTTTAGCTGCAGAATATGAGAGAGTCTTTAGCTGCAGAATATGAGAGAGTCTTTAGCTGCAGAATATGAGAGAGTCTTTAGCTGCAGAATATGAGAGAGTCTTTAGCTGCAGTATATGAGAGTCTTTAGCTGCAGAATATGAGAGAGTCTTTAGCTGCAGAATATGAGAGAGTCTTTAGCTGCAGAATATGAGAGAGTCTTTAGCTGCAGAATATGAGAGAGTCTTTAGCTGCAGAATATGAGAGAGTCTTTTGCTGCAGAATATGAGAGAGTCTTTAGCTGCAGTATATGAGAGTCTTTAGCTGCAGAATATGAGAGTCTTTTGCTGCAAAATATGAGAGAGTCTTTATCTGCAGAATAAGAGAGTCTTTTGCTGCAGAATATGAGAGAGTCTTTAGCTGCAGAATATGAGAGAGTCTTTTGCTGCAGAATATGAGAGTCTTTAGCTGCAGAATATGAGAGTCTTTTGCTGCAGAATATGAGAGTCTTTAGCTGCAGAATATGAGAGTCTTTAGCTGCAGAATATGAGAGTCTTTTGCTGCAGAATATGAGAGTCTTTTGCTGCAGAATATGACAGTCTTTAGCTGCAGAATATGAGAGTCTTTAGCTGCAGAATATGAGAGTCTTTAGCTGCTTACAGTATGTGTTGCACATTCTGGCAATAAAATCCTAACCAATTCCTCTTTAAGATATAGTTGGCTGCAAATTCTGGCTAAAAACCATCTGTTGACATCATAATCACAGTGAGAAAGAACAGGCGTCAACAAGCTCTCTTTGTTTTGACCAAAATCTTCAAAGTATAAAACCGCTTTATACAATCCATCAAAATGTATCTACTGTACCCTCACATCTGACAGACATCCATCAAAATGTATCTATTGTACCCCCACATCTGACAGAGATCCATCAAAATGTATCTACTGTACCCCCACATCTGACAGAGATCCATCAAAATGTATCTATTGTACCCCCACATCTGACAGAGATCCATCAAAATGTATCTACTGTACCCCCACATCTGACAGAGATCCATCAAAATGTATCTACTGTACCCCCACATCTGATAGAGATCCATCAAAATGTATCTACTGTACCCCCACATCTGACCAGATCCTCTGCTACTATATACAACTTGCTGAAGCAGATATATACCCCTCCTCCCTGTTGCAGATATATACCGCTTGCCAGTGCAGATATATTCTGCTCTCGCCTTGGCTAATGTGAGTGTTCATGACTCAACTATGAGAAAAAGAGTGAACAAGAATGGTGTTAATGGAAAGATAGCGAGGAAGAAACCATTTCTCTCTAAAAAGGACATTGCTGTCTGTCTTAAGTTCGCCAAAGAGCACAGATGGTCCAAAAGATTTCTGGAACAATGTTCTCTGGACCGAGGAGTCAAAGGTAGAACTGTTGGACTCAATGAGAAACATTATGTTTAGCGAAAACCAAACACTGCGTTCAAACAGAAGAACTGCATCCCAACCGTCAAGCATGGTGATGGGAGTGTGATGGTTTGGGGCTGCTTTGCTGTCATCATTGACATAACCAGGAATTCTGCATTGTATCAGAAGATTCTAGAGGAGAAAGTCAGGTCATCCGTCCGTGAGCTGAAGCTGAACTGAAAGTTGGTCATGAGTTGAAACAGTTCTGTAAGGAGGAATGGGTCAAAATTCCTCAAAATCTATGTGAGAGACTGACCAGTCCTGTGGCCACACCTAGCGCACCCCAATTGCACTTAGGTGCGTGTGCATTTGCATATTTTTTTTCACTGACCAGCAGTTACAGGAAACGCTTAGTTTAAGTCACTGCTGCTCAAGGGGGCGCCACCCGGTACTGAATCTAAAGGTTCACATACTTTTTCACAAATGGATATTGAATAATATGTTGATAAATAAATGTTGAAAAAGTATCATGTTTTTGTGTCATTTGTTTGATCAGGTTATCTTTATCTATTATTAGGACTTAGATTAAGACCTAATAACATTTTAGGTTTGAAATATGTGAAATACGTGAAAATCCTAAGGGGTTCACAAATGTTTTCTCGCCACTGTATATCTTGGTATGATACTTACTGTCTAAATATTCTAATTGAAAGTGTGAAGTGCCAGATCAAAGGAATATACAGTATCAGGGTACCACTTTTTACTTGTATTTGTCTTTACAGAGAATTCTATGAAATAATGTTGTGATAATCACGGTCGGGCTCGGAATAATGGCACGCTTTTGGTGTGACCTATTTATCGTTACGCTGTTTCCCTGCGGTAACAGTAACGGTGTTTAGTGCATCTACGATGTTGGGTTTATCGGTCATTAGCATCTGATTTGCATATGAGTAAGCCTAACATCCGGACGAATGTATCGATACATTATTTCAGTGGTAAACTAAGTTATCATGACAATAGTCTCTTTAGTGCATATGCATTAGTACTGTATTAACGTTACGTCCAGTCGGTCTCTGTTACTCATAGAAGTAAAAGGTTGGAAGGCTGTGTGGTTATATTGTGGTTACCAAATCACCCAAAGTCATTGGTGGAGACTGAGTCTTGTTTTCTCAGAAGAAAAAAGCAGAACATCCAATTCCCATAATCCTTTGAGACAAAAGAAAGAAAACCAGACTGGCTTAAACTCTCCCACTGACCTCAAGCCATCAAGGCAATTTGGGAGTCTTAAAATGCTCCTTATGTGTTGTGGATTGTAGTTTTTGTGTTTTTCCCAGATTTCCTATGTTTTGTTTTTGGGTCTGTCCATTTGGCACTGTCTTTTGCTTAATATTGGTCAAGAGGCGGATGGTGATTTTAAAAATGAAGGCTATGGCCACAGTGAGTGCGCGCGTCTGAGCGCCTTGCGGCGCACGTGCCCTTTTCTCAAGCGACCTGTTGACTTCAGATTGCTTGCGATGCGTTAAGCGTGGCCATGACATCGCGCGGCGGGTTCGCCCTCATTGGCTGAACCGCCGCCGTGATGTGGTCATCGCTCGGCCGCCGCGACGAAAGACAAATTTCTTGTCTTCTGAAAATGTAGTCGCGCCATCGCACTTTGAGCATGCGCGCGCACACGCGGACTGTGGCCGGCCCCATAGAGTGCCGTCTCTTGTTCGAGCCGTGCATACGCGGACACGATCACTGGGGACGAGACCTAACAAAGCTTGTCATACTCACTGAAGGGTGCCCTAATCACACAATATTTTCCTAAGGAGACCAAATTGGTCTTTCTCCAAAATTAGTCTTGGCCGTGGTTTTACACCTATTCCAAATTGCTGACAACCTGGGATAGAAGAAGATGGTCGCCGGTGGCCAAACTGCTGTTGGCGGTAGTGGCCAATTAGAAAGATGTATATTTTTTGAAGCATAAAAATTACACACATTTTTCAAGAAATTAGTAAACCTGTTCCCATGCTCGTTTGTGTGGATTTTTCTTGTATTCCACCTGGCGACGTAGTATTGAAAGGTAGTTTCTGGATATTGACACATAAAGTTACACAGTACGTATGGCAGCAAAAGACAAAAAACAAGCGCAAAACGCAAATGGTGAAGTATATCAAAACCTATTTAGTGTTAAAAAAGGGTAAGTATTCTGCGTACATCAAAACAATAGGACATAAGCATTTTGTGTATCAATACACGAGTTACCACCCAGCTGACATCAGGGTAGGCTATGTCAGCTGTGTGGTAACTCGTGTATTGATACACGAAATGCTTATGTTCTATTGTTTTGATGTACGCAGAATACTTACCCTTTTTTAACACTAAATAGGTTTTGATATACTTCACCATTTGCGTTTTGCGCTTGTTTTTTTGTCTTTTGTCTCTAGTTCTTGAGAGTGCTGAGTCACTCTGTCACTATAGCAGCATACGCAACATACCAACGGTTTTGTATGGTTTTACCAATTTCTTGTCACTTCCACAGTAGGGTTGTGCCTGAAACCATTGTTTAAATATAATATAATAAGGAGGGTTTACACTAGTCAGTGGTATCACTTTTAGATATTGATCTTTTAACACAATTGGGTTGTTTTTTGGGATGCGCACTTATTTCTTTGTTCACGTATGGCAGCAGTTTGCCCATGGTTACAGTATTTATAGCAGCAAGAGGAGTATTTGCAGAGTTATACTTTCTGCGTGTGTGTTATTAGAAGGTAATTACAGGGTGGGCTTGAGGAACAGTCAGTAACTGCACGCACCTCCCCACATCTTCCTTAGAAGTAGCGCTCTAATCGCAGGCACAACAGCCCTACAGCACACAATGTTCTACAGGCAAAGGCAGGGCTACCTTCCTCTGGGGCCACCTAACCATGTTATAGTGAGTTACCCATCTCAAATAACCCCTTCATTGCCAAAAGGACCAGCGGAGCTTTGCAATACATTAAAGGAGTTAAAGGCAGCAGTGCAGTAATATGATACACAGTATCATTGTGTCTGCGCAGGTTGTAGGGAAGGTTCTAAGCGCCGAACGCAAGGGCAGCCCCCAACTGGGAGTGTTTTGCAGATTGTATGCCCCCCCATGTGTGGAGCCATCTAACTGATACTATGTTTTAATGTGATGCATTAAAGGACATTTTACTTTCAATGAAGAAGAAAGTACTGATTGCTACATGGCCTACATAAGTGATGTTCTGTAGCGGATTTCCCATTAAGCCCGGGCCTAGGGCGGCAATATTTGGGGGCGGCAAAAATGTCCGCCTCCATATACTTTTGCCGTGCCATTGGGCCTATCGGGCGTGATGGGAAGTCATTTTATCTGTTGCGGTCGCCTCCTTCTGAACTGCAGCGTCATCGTCACCAACGTGACGTCACGGCGCCTCGTTGCCATGCTGCGGCTCAGAAAGTGGATGTGGCAGCAGGTACGGAGGCGGCCGCAACAGCTACGTGTTTAGGGGCGGCGGATTCTGAAATACGCCGCTGGTGATGTTAGAAGTTGGCGACTAATGACAGCAGCTTCTGCTGCGGCCCCTGTGCACATCTCCGCTAAACGGAAAACAAATTAATTGCGAGCGCTTGTTCAAACCGCCTGTGTGCAGCTAGGTTTCCTTCATACTAGTTACACCATTCATTTCAGTAGTTTAGGCGTTATGGAGATGGACCCTACGGTGAAGAACTGGTCGCCATCGGACTTAACCCGTGTGATGCTGGAGCGTCCTGCTCTATAATGCAATGTGAAGTCAGTGTCCCCTGTATCATATTCATGTACAGTATGTATATATTTATTTGTTTAGGGCCATCCATGTTCACAGCGCTTCACAGCAGTAGTACATGTGACAATAATAGGAGACATAATGGGACTAAGCGCTACAGGCAGGAGTAACCATTAGGAAAAGGAGTTCCTGTCCCAAACAGCTTACAGTCTAAGTGCTAAGTAGGGAGAACGTACAGAGACAGCTGGAGGGTCCCTGTGCTGTTCTAATACACGCACCACAACATAAATTCAATGTACGACTAAAGAATTATAAACACAATGTTCTTTCAAAGTTTCTGCACTAAAAGCAATTAAATGTTGCTTTTATTCACAGTGATTCAGAGCTACAGTATGTGGGGAAAGAATGAAGAACTGTGCTAGCTGAAAATGACTATCCCTGCATCTAACAAGACCACACGTGCTTCTGCCTCTGAACTCTTATTATAATCATTATATGAAACCAGGCTGTAAAGTATAATTTGCAAATCTGCAGTTATATTTTGCAGTACATGAGCTTTGTAGTTGCCGTTGATCTAGTTGTATCCAATATTAAAGTGCAGTCTGTGGGGAAAAGTTACACTATTAATTGTTCAACGATGATTTCAACGTTCTCAGCTGGAACACACTTGACCTTGTTAGTATTCTCTGCAATAACTTTAAAGCAAAAATGCAACTTACACTGCAACATTTAGTTAATTGACAAAGTATGTGGGATTGGCCTAAGAAAATCTAAAATGCAGGACCCCGTAGCTGAATCCGTCTTTTTCGCATAAAAGCAGTTCCCAGAAGTAATAACTCTGGAATAAAAGTGACCCGGCTCCCAAGCATAGATCCATATAACCGCAAGAAGAAGCCGTTCTATGTCACCCACCCCTGGCAAACCGCATAGGTTCAGGGGCAAGTATTACTACAGTACGCATAATTGTACTATAAACCCTACATGATAAAAAAATATATTATTTAGAAGGGTATATTACAACGGTGCATGACGACAGAGGGGATGGAGCTTGATGCTGATATGAGATTAAAAAAATCTTAGATCAGTGGTTGAAAAATGCGCTCTTTTCTTCTGCCGAAGCATTACCTCCCAAAAGGCCTGTAAAAAGGCAGGCTTGTGGTTAAGGTAAGACATGCTTATAAGGGAATTCTCCCCTGGATGTACTCAAGTGCTGTATCAAACAATAGCTCAACAGAATATATAAATGTCAATGGCGATGCCTAAAATAAGCTGTAATCCCACAAAGCCTATCATTAAACAATGTATTCCTATGAGGTTGCTCTGAAACAAGAGATTGTTGTTATGTATTAAAGTGCTTCCTCTATCCTTGGTATTGAAATATCTCCCTATAGACGGCTGTTGCATAAGCTACTTCTTTTGTGTTTTAGACACTTTTCCTGAAACATCTTTGTGTATCATTTTTCATCTTTGAAGTTCAGGCGAAGGAAAGAGTGTATTAGTGAATCCCCGGGAGGCTGGGAGACAAGATGACAGATTTCATGGACTTGACATGGGCAAAGGCAAAAAGCTATGGGGCTATCTGTCCATTTTAAAGTGAAAATGTCTATAAAGCACACATTCTGAATTCAATTACATTGATAAAAATGAACTTATAATGGCACGTCTGCTTCTAATGAAGATAAATGTATCAAGTAAATGTCATCCGGTGCAGGGCAGCGCTGTGAGAAGCCTGTGCTGGCACAAAGTCAAAGCAATTGCAGGTTCATCTGGAAGAATCAATCTGGGAGGATATCATTATCTGTGGTACAAAATGAAGTAGTGGGGAATTTATATACATTTTATACATAAAAATAGAACAAAGCAGCAGATATTTCATGTATTAGCAAAGAAGTAGACATGTGCAGTGGGCATGTTTCTGCAAATGTAAATATATATCTATAGATCGATCGATAGATAGCAGATCCTCCCAGTACAGGTATGGACACTCAATAGTAGAGCTCAAAAGTTTACTGTGACAGTGGTGCTAGCCATTAGCTGGTTTAGCTCACACTTCTAGAGCTGGTGTCGTGAATAACAGGTTGAGTGGGTTCTGATCCTGTTGGGTCTGACACCATACCCCATTCCTCATAAGGTGCTTGCGACCAGGGGTGTGCAAACTTTCCCCGCTGTTCCCCCCCCCCCCCCCTGCCTGCTCTCCCTCTCTGCCAGCTCTCCCCCCTGCTCCTAACCCTGTATCCGGCGTCAAAATGACGCCAGGGATCACGTCACATTGCCATGACAACGTGATGTCATGGAACCCTGCAGCATAATTTCACGCCGCATTGCAATGGCGACGTGTCGCCGAAGACAAGGGAATTTGCAGAGGCCTCGCGCAATCCCCTGGATTTTATTTGAGGATATATATATATATATATATATATATATATATTGAGGCAAAAAGTGACACTGTGTGCTCATTTGCATGTCATTTCCCAGAATCCCTTGCTGCAGTGGAAGTGCTGTATGCTGGGTGATAATGGGGAAAGGCGGGGTTGCAGACCTGCCTAAGACATGCAGATGAGCATACAGCTATATTTGCATATTTGCTTTCCTGTGGAGGGTTTTTGTCACTTTTTTTACTCACCATAACTTAACTCAGTATTATGGTTTGGCCTATCCCATAAGCCTCTCTTGCATCCCAGTAAAATCAACCCCACACTGATGAGACCCATCAAGGTCGAAACAGCTGTCTGTGGGTGGTTTTCTGGGTATGCACCTTAACCCTGGCTGTGCTCAAAGCTGTGACCATGCAGCAAGCTTAAGCCTATAGGGAACCATGTTAAAAATGGTTATTGAGGCAAAAAGTGACACTGTGTGCTCATTTGCATGTCATTTCCCAGAATCCCTTGCTGCAGTGGAAGTGCTGTATGCTGGGTGATAATGGGGAAAGGCGGGGTTGCAGACCTGCCTAAGACATGCAGATGAGCATACAGCTATATTTGCATATTTGCTTTCCTGTGGAGGGTTTTTGTCACTTTTTTTACTCACCATAACTTAACTCAGTATTATGGTTTGGCCTATCCCATAAGCCTCTCTTGCATCCCAGTAAAATCAACCCCACACTGATGAGACCCATCAAGGTCGAAACAGTCTGTGGGTGGTTTTCTGGGTATGCACCTTAACCCTGGCTGTGCTCAAAGCTGTGACCATGCAGCAAGCTTAAGCCTATAGGGAACCATGTTAAAAATGGTTATTGAGGCAAAAAGTGACACTGTGTGCTCATTTGCATGTCATTTCCCAGAATCCCTTGCTGCAGTGGAAGTGCTGTATGCTGGGTGATAATGGGGAAAGGCGGGGTTGCAGACCTGCCTAAGACATGCAGATGAGCATACAGCTATATTTGCATATTTGCTTTCCTGTGGAGGGTTTTTGTCACTTTTTTTACTCACCATAACTTAACTCAGTATTATGGTTTGGCCTATCCCATAAGCCTCTCTTGCATCCCAGTAAAATCAACCCCACACTGATGAGACCCATCAAGGTCGAAACAGCTGTCTGTGGGTGGTTTTCTGGGTATGCACCTTAACCCTGGCTGTGCTCAAAGCTGTGACCATGCAGCAAGCTTAAGCCTATAGGGAACCATGTTAAAAATGGTTATTGAGGCAAAAAGTGACACTGTGTGCTCATTTGCATGTCATTTCCCAGAATCCCTTGCTGCAGTGGAAGTGCTGTATGCTGGGTGATAATGGGGAAAGGCGGGGTTGCAGACCTGCCTAAGACATGCAGATGAGCATACAGCTATATTTGCATATTTGCTTTCCTGTGGAGGGTTTTTGTCACTTTTTTTACTCACCATAACTTAACTCAGTATTATGGTTTGGCCTATCCCATAAGCCTCTCTTGCATCCCAGTAAAATCAACCCCACACTGATGAGACCCATCAAGGTCGAAACAGCTGTCTGTGGGTGGTTTTCTGGGTATGCACCTTAACCCTGGCTGTGCTCAAAGCTGTGACCATGCAGCAAGCTTAAGCCTATAGGGAACCATGTTAAAAATGGTTATTGAGGCAAAAAGTGACACTGTGTGCTCATTTGCATGTCATTTCCCAGAATCCCTTGCTGCAGTGGAAGTGCTGTATGCTGGGTGATAATGGGGAAAGGCGGGGTTGCAGACCTGCCTAAGACATGCAGATGAGCATACAGCTATATTTGCATATTTGCTTTCCTGTGGAGGGTTTTTGTCACTTTTTTTACTCACCATAACTTAACTCAGTATTATGGTTTGGCCTATCCCATAAGCCTCTCTTGCATCCCAGTAAAATCAACCCCACACTGATGAGACCCATCAAGGTCGAAACAGCTGTCTGTGGGTGGTTTTCTGGGTATGCACCTTAACCCTGGCTGTGCTCAAAGCTGTGACCATGCAGCAAGCTTAAGCCTATAGGGAACCATGTTAAAAATGGTTATTGAGGCAAAAAGTGACACTGTGTGCTCATTTGCATGTCATTTCCCAGAATCCCTTGCTGCAGTGGAAGTGCTGTATGCTGGGTGATAATGGGGAAAGGCGGGGTTGCAGACCTGCCTAAGACATGCAGATGAGCATACAGCTATATTTGCATATTTGCTTTCCTGTGGAGGGTTTTTGTCACTTTTTTTACTCACCATAACTTAACTCAGTATTATGGTTTGGCCTATCCCATAAGCCTCTCTTGCATCCCAGTAAAATCAACCCCACACTGATGAGACCCATCAAGGTCGAAACAGCTGTCTGTGGGTGGGTTTTTGGCTAAGATCAAGAGGATGGAGGTCGCCATGGAGCCCGCCGGGACCACCCTGCACAAGGAGAAGAAGAAGAAGATGACAAAGAAGGAGAAGCACACGGCACCCCCAGAGATGGTCCCCAGCAGCCAGGAGACGGACGGAGGAGGCCCAGCGGCAACCAGCTCCAGCGGCTCAGGCGACGTTGCCACCCCCAGCGGCCTCACCCCCACTGCCAGCACCAGCAGCGGCGGCCCCAGCTCCAACCCTGGAGCTGGGAGCAGCAGCAACAGGAGGATCCCCCGCCTGGAACCCTGGATGAGGCAGACAGTGGTGATGCAGCTGAGGGAGGTCGACGGACAGCGCCCTCTATTGGACGCTGAGACCTTTGCCAAGGAGCTGGTGAGCAAAGCAGGCTTTACTCCGGACGAGATCCTGAGCATCCAGGACCTCAGGGGTGGCCTGTTTTTCGTCACATTCGCCACGGCGGGAGCCTGCAGGAGGTACTGGGAGGCTTTCCAGACCCTGAAACAGGAGGTCCCCTTCTCAGAGTTCGACGTGAACTGCCCTATCCAGAGGGACGAGAAGAGGATCACTGTGACGGTGAGGAACCCCCATATCCCTGGAAAGGATATTGCTACCTTTCTGCGGCGCTCTTGCACCGTGGTGAAGGAGCCGAGCAGGATCAAGGACAAGTTGGGGTACTGGGTGGGAAAGTGGAGCATGGTAGTTCGCTTGTGGCCAAATCCAGAAGCGGCAGATCGGCTGCACCACCTCCCTCCCAGTTTTTCACTTGCGGGCAGCTCAGGGAGGATCTTTTACCCTGACCAGCCCCAGACCTGCGGTAATTGCGGGAACCTGGGGCATCAGTGGAAACAGTGCACCCTGAAAGCCTGCAGAAACTGCAAGAACACCGGACACGAAACTAAGGATTGTCCCCGCCAGAAAACCTGTGACCTGTGCGGAGAGACAACCCACATGTTCCGGGACTGCCAGCTGAGGGTCAGGAGCTACGCAGAGGCTGCGGCGAAAGGCGCAACACCGGGCGCGCCCCTGACAGCAACCCAGAAGGCAGCCAAGAAGCCCCCTGCAAACCAACCCGTAAAGGCACAAGGGGGTAAGTATCAGAAGGAGCAAAGGGAAAAGGAGGCCACCCAAGCAGCGCCCGCTGCGGCTCCTGAGCCCGCTGCCCCTTCAGTAGCAGCCCCCACCCCACCCCTTCCCACCCTCACCCCTGCAGCAACACTCCCTCCCACACCCACTGCTGCTGCAACCCCCACCCTCCCCCCTACCCCAACCCTCCCCGCCCACCCACCACCCCTTGCCCCCTCCTCCCAACCCTCCACTGCAGCCCCCCCCACGCTCCATGAGGCTGCAGCCCCTCCCTCTGTAACACCTCTCCCCAGCCCCGAGGCTGTTGCACCTCCTCCCTCTTCCTCCCTTGCTACAGATACCGCCCCCATAGCCCAGACCGGAACGGAGAAGCAGGGAATAAAGAGGAGAGCCCCTGAGACGGATAGCCCGCACCAGGGGCTGGAGCAGAAGAGAGCCCAAATGCAAATCGGCGACTCACCCACTTCCAGCGACGCTGACAGTGACCTTGAAAGCGACCTGGAGGAGGAGGAAGCAGAGATGCAGGAGGCAGCCATTGCAGAGGAGCAGGCGGCCATTTTAGAACAGCCACCTAGCGAGACACAAGTGACCGTGGAAGAGCTCATAAGAGAGGGGCGAGAGGCAGCAGAGACCCTCCTCCTCCATGACAACCTTGGGCAAACCATGGATCTGCTAGACCAGCTGTGCGAGGAGATCAACAAGACCACCCACGCCAGTGAGGATGGTAACTAGTATCACTGCAAGTCTGTCCAACCCTTTATCCCCAAACTAATGGCGTCTTTTAACATTTTCTCCATTAACGTAAGGAGCATAGGAGAGCGGATGAGACGTGCCAGAGTACTAACATTCCTTTCTTTACAGAAATGTGATGTGTATATGCTACAGGAATGTGCCTTACCTTTTTCTCGATCCTACAGGCACCTGAGCGGGCAGTGGTCTCACGGCCCCTCCTACTGGTCTGGGGGGAACGGGTGCAGGAACGCGGGTGTAGCCATTTTGATCCGGGGGGGATGTTTCACTGTTGATTCTGTCAATGAACTCGTCTGCGGCAGACTACTGGTCGTAGACGGTTCGTGGGCAGGGGAGCCGATTAGGCTCATCAATGTGTACGCCGCCCCCCGGAGAAATGAGCGCTTGGAACTTTTCCAGCACCTTCGTCCTTGGCTCGCAACCTCCAGGGCAGTGGTGATGGGTGGGGATTTCAACTGCACGATTGAGGTGGGGGGGCGCGTGCCCCCCAGCAAATCAGCAAAGATAGATGTGACGTCCAGGCTACTCATGGCGATGATTGGGGAGGCATCCCTGAAGGACGTGGTAGGATCTATGGGAGCAGGCGCCGCAAACTACTCTTGGTGCCACCCAAATGGTTCCGTGCGTTCTCGGATTGACTTCCTGTTGACCACCAAGCAGGTACAGCACAGACAGCACTCCATGGTCGCAGTACATTTCTCTGACCACAGAGCCATTCATCTCCAGGGGCGCCTGGGAGGAGGTTTCCCCAGAGGGCCAGGATCCTGGAAGCTGAACTGCGCACTGCTGGAAAGGGAGGAGATCATGGAGGAGCTGAGAACAGCATACACAGCATGGAAAGAAGAAAAGGCCTGTTTCCCCAGCACTGCAGAGTGGTGGGAATTCACGAAGATAAGGATCCGTTGCTTCCTGCAGGCAAAGGGCAGACGCCTGGCGTGTGAGAGGAAGGGGGAGTTCGAGGGCCTGCAGCGCAAGCTGCAGTCCCTGCATGACCTCAAACGCTGTGGATGGAACGTGGATGACGACCTGGAGGAAACCAAGGAGAGCCTGCAAAAGCACTTTGAGGAGGAATCCAGACGAATCATCTTCCGTTCCAAGGTGGAGAACCTTGAGAGGGGGGAGAAATGCAATGCCTTCTTCTTCAAGAAACTCCACTCTGCCCACATGCCCCTGAGGGAGCTGCGAGACAAAGATGGCAACGTGCAGCAGGGGAAGGAGGAAGTCATGGGAGTCGTGAAAGATTTCTATGAAGACCTCTACTCCCCAAAAGCATCAGACCGAGACCAGGCTGACAAATTCCTGTCAGGGATTACAAACACCATCGACCCGGCAGGAAAAGCAGCCATGAACGCCCCCCTGACGCTGGAGGAGCTCCACGCTGCAACCAAATCCTTTAAGAAGGGTAGGACGCCGGGCGGAGATGGTATCCCAGCTGAGTTATACACGAAGCTGTGGGACCTGATCGGCCCGGACCTGCTCGAGCTTTACAGGGAAATGGAAGCAGAAGGTAGGATGCCCCCAACGCTGAGGGAAGGAATGCTGACGCTCTTGTACAAACGGAAGGGGGAGAGGTGCGACCTCAAGAACTGGCGTCCCATCTCCCTCCTGAATGCGGACTACAAGATCCTAGCAAAAGTCCTAGCGAACAGACTGAAGAAGGTCATCAGCCAGATCATCCACCCAGACCAGACGTGCGGCATCCCCGGACGCAGGATCGCAGACAGCCTCGCCCTAATCAGAGACACAGTCCACTACATCAAAGACCGCCGTGTACACGCGGCCCTGGTCACCCTTGATCAGGAGAAGGCCTTTGACCGTGTCTCCCATGATTTCATGGGCAGGGTGCTGCGTGAGTATGGGATGGGGGAGATGTTCTGTTCTTATGTTAACCTGATGTACCTTGACATTTGCAGTGTGGCGATCGTGAACGGATGGAAGACTAACCCCTTCCCTGTCCTCTCAGGGGTTAGGCAGGGCTGCCCTCTTTCACCTCTCCTTTTTGTCTGTTGTATAGAGCTCTTCGCCCAGTGCATCAGACGAGACGCAGATATCAGAGGGATCATCGTGCCAGGACCCCAGAGACGCGAAGTGAAGTGCTCGCTCTACATGGATGACGTCACCATCTTCTGCGCAGATAGCCGGTCGGTGAAGACGCTGGTCCAGACGTGCGAGGATTTCGGGAAAGCTTCAGGAGCAAAAGTCAACTGCGGGAAGTCAGAGACCAAGCTATTTGGGCTTTGGAACCTGACTGCCGACCCCCTCCCCTTCCCCATCAGAGCAGGCCTCATTCAAATCCTTGGAGTCTGGTTTGGTGTGGGGAGCGAGGCCGCTGCCCTGAAGAGCTGGAACGAGAGGCTGAACAAGGTGAAGCAGAAGATCGGATTGTGGCGCCTCAGACCCCTCACCATTGAGGGGAAAAAGCTGGTACTGCTGAACGAGACCCTCCCTGTCCTGCAGTACGTGGCCCAGGCATACCCGCCTTCGACCAGAACCTGCCAGGAGATCTCCATGGCAGTGTTCCGCTTTGTCTGGGGGGCCAAGTTTGAGAGGGGAAAGCGCGAGGTGATGTACAAAGAGCCGCACAAGGGGGGTAGAGGAATCCCTGACATCCCCACTATGCTGCGCGCCTTCTTTGTAAGCAACTGCGTGCGGATCACCCTGAGAGACTGCGACAAAGACTCCTCTGGCTACTCCATGTCCCGCCTCCTACTCCTGCCGCTCTGGAGAGCACTGGGGTGGGACAAGTGGGACAGCTCCATCCCTTACAGCTGGCGCACGCCCTGGTTCTACAAGGACGTGAAGAAGTTTGTGAGGCAGAACAATCTGGAGGGAGTAAAACCAGACCTGTGGAAGCCCAAGGTCATCTACAAAATGATCAGGGCTAAAGACATCATGGAATCGGTCCCAGGTCTCCACCCCAACACCTTTGGAACGGTGTGGAGGAATGTGGCATCGAAAAGACTAATGAACAAACACAAAGACATTGCTTGGCAGGCCATACACGGGGGACTCCCTGTGAATGCGGACAAGTACCAGAGTAAACTCAGCCTCGTGAGGCACTGTCCCAGGTGCAACCCAGTGGAGGAAAGCATCATACACCTCTTCTGGAACTGCCCCTTTGCGCAGGCCTTGCTGCGCGCGCTGGACACTGACTTAAAGGATTATATACCGAGGAAGTGCGTCACGTACTACTCGGTGTTCCACGGACTTTTCACAGGAACACACACAGAGGACGCAATCGAAGCCGGTTGGCGTCTAATGTGCTGTTTCAAGGACGTTTTACTATTCGCCAGGGAACGTTTGATCAAGGGGAGGAAGAGGATGTCGGTACAGGACTGTCGCAGGCTGCTCCACAGCCTGCTCAAGGACTATTCCATCTTTGACGGCCCTGAGGAGGAGGACTAAACACCCCCCTCCCCACCCCCCCCTTACTCCCCCGCCCCAAAAGTTTTTCTGTGCAATAAAGTTAGAGATAATGTGTGTATGATATGTCATGTCTGTGGTGCGGTGCATACGTATAAATGCACTGCACCGCCGTGTTTGTCACAGTTTTTTTACTTTTGGGGAAACCATTAATAAAAATGTATGTGAGTTGTGTGGGATATGCACTGCGCCGTTGTTAACGTCGCGGTTTTTTTTTTTCGTTTGGAAAATGATTTATGTACTGTTATAATCTTGTTGTAAAGATTCGCTGCATAATAAAAGAATTTTCAAAACAAAAAAAAATATATATATATATATATATATATATATATATATATATATAAAACCCCATATATTGAGCTAAAATGTACGGGTGCTCTGGTGTTTCAATACATAGCAATGCTATGAATAGAAGGCAATCATGGAGCTTGCATAAAAAAAAAAAAAAAAAAAAAAAAAAGCTGTCTGTGGGTGGTTTTCTGGGTATGCACCTTAACCCTGGCTGTGCTCAAAGCTGTGACCATGCAGCAAGCTTAAGCCTATAGGGAACCATGTTAAAAATGGTTATTGAGGCAAAAAGTGACACTGTGTGCTCATTTGCATGTCATTTCCCAGAATCCCTTGCTGCAGTGGAAGTGCTGTATGCTGGGTGATAATGGGGAAAGGCGGGGTTGCAGACCTGCCTAAGACATGCAGATGAGCATACAGCTATATTTGCATATATATATATATATATATATATATATATATATATATACTTGAGACAAAAGGTGGCACTGTGTTCTCATTTGCATGTCATTCCCCAGAATCCCTTGCTGCAGTGGAAGTGCTGTGTGCTGGGTGATAATGGTGAAAGGCGGGGTTGCAGACCTGTCTAAGACATGCAGATGAGCATACAGTAATATTTCCATTTGCTATATATATATATATATATATATACAGGCATACCCCGCATTAACGTACGCAATGGGACCGGAGCATGTATGTAAACTGAAAATGTACTTAAAGTGAAGCATTCCCTTTTTTCCACTTATCGATGCATGTACTGTACTGCAATCATCATATACGCGCATAACTGATGTAAATAAAGCATCTGTAACAGGCTCTATAGTCTCCCCGCTTGCGCACAGCTTCGGTACAGGTAGGGAGCCGGTATTGCTGTTCAGGACGTGCTGACAGGCGCATGTGTGAGCTGCCGTTTGACTATTGGGCGATATGTACTTACTCGCGAGTGTACTTAAAGTGAGTGTCCTTAAAGCGGGGTATGCCTGTATATATATACACACACACACACCGTATAAACTCCAGGAGATACAACATTGGAAGTCTCTTTGATTTGTAATCTGTTGCTTGGATTTAATATGGAATTTGAGTTCGAATTCTTAAAAATCCTACTGTTTTATATCAAATGCTGGATTCTGGGGTGTCCACTCAGACCGCAGATGGACACAATGAAACTCTAGTTGAGATTATTCTCTTTAAAAAAATATTTCCTTGTGCATTGTTGCCATCTATTTTATTATTGTACGTATTAAAAGTGATCTTTTACTTTGAGAGGTTCACATTGGGTTCTTTTTAGTATTTTAGTGATGATGTCGCGGTACGAGAGATTGCAGATACTGTACAACGGGATTTGGAGGGTGAAGACTTCTATAGGTAAGTAAAATATTGAATGTATGTAAATGTCTTTTTTTCATTGTATTTATTTATTTTTATGTTTGTGATTGCCCATTGACTGATAATGTATTAATCTTTGCCCCTTTTACAGATAAATACAGTGACAGGCAATGCATTTTTTGGCAAATGCTTGTTTTGAATTGTCATTTTTTCTATTTGTTTTTATTGTTTGGATTCAATTGTTGTGAATTTGGATGGCTGGTTTTTAGTACATTTTAGGATTGGTTAGCGTTTTAAATTAATTATTTGTTTTGTTGGCTACTGGTTTAAATTCATTAATTGTTTTGTTGGTCAGTGCATTTATTAATTAAATTGATTGGTTGGCTAGTGCTTTTATTTATTTATTGAATTGGTTGTCTAGTACTTTTATTTCTTGAATTGGGGTGTTTAGGTGCTTGTGTATATCTTTTATTATTGTGTATTTTTGGCCTTCATGCTTTTTATTAGGGTGACCATTGACTGCAATAATGGCTTATCATGCCCATATTATATGGGTATGATGTACCACTATGCCAATCAATGGGTAGAGGGTGGGTATAGTGGGCCTGGGGTGGGTGGTTAGGCCTCCCGGGTGGGTAGCAGGGGAGGGTGTGTTAACCCCTTAATTACTATAGCAGTTATTAACCTCTAAGGTGATTAAGGGTTTAGGGGCTATTAGATTTTATTTTTTCTAGTATTCTTTCTGGCAACAGAGGACATGGACTTGGAGTATGCTGATGAGTTCGCCCTTCAAGATGGCAGGTGTAAGTAGAAAGTTTTATTTACTTTATTTATGCTGGCTGGCTAATGTTTTATTTTATAATGGGCAAATGAGCTATTATCCATATCTGGATAATAGTTATTTTGCCCATTACAGTATGTGTTGGGGGGGAGGTGTATTTATTTAAATGTATTGCAAAAAAACTTTTGGCCACAGGATTGATACCGCAGACCAGTGGGGACCTGCGGGGACCACTCAAGGGCCCGCAGACACCCACAGGGATCACCTGAGGATGCCCTGACACCCATGGGGACCGCCCGAGGGCCCCCAGACATCCGCAGGGAGCACCTGAGGGCCCACAGACACCCGCGGGGACCACCTGAGGACCCCCGCGGTCTCTGGTATCAATCATGTGGGCATAGAGGAGGTGGGTATTAGTGTTTATTGTGGGTAGCGGGGGTGGGTGAAGGGGGTATTTGGCCCTTGGTGGGTAGCGGGAGGGGTTAACCCCTTCACTGCCTTAGCGGTTAGCAGCTAAGTTAATGAAGTTGACTGTAAATGTATTTTTAGTGCATGGGGTTCATGCCGGGGGGTCTCCGGTGCTGGTATTAATGGATATCAGCTCCAGAGACCCCCCAGTATCAATCTGATGCAGAAAAAAAGCCACTCACCCGGCGATTTTTTTTATGACGGATGAAATTCTGGCGATTCTTGCCTTTATCGCCCACTTATCGAGGCTTACTGAATTGCAGTAGGCATTTTGGCCAATAAGTGCTCGATAAGTGGCTTATGAACGCTTACAGCAGGGGTGGGGAACGTCCGGCCCGGCCCGCGAAATGATTTGGTCCTTCCCCGTGAGTCAGGGGGCCCGGCCGCACGGGCCCCCTGCCATTCGATAAATCCCATCGCCCGCTTACCGCGCTCGCGATGCGCTGCAAGAAAGGAGGGAAAAAACAAAACCTCCCCCTCTCCTGATTGGTTGCCGCGTGTTGGCACGCTGCCAATATTTTTTTTTTTTGGCCCGCAGCAAGCTCTATACGAGCTCGCAAAGCGAGGCCCGCCTCTTCCTGCATGGAGCACGTGGTGTCTTCTCCATGCCTCCCTTGCTTCCCCCTTGCCCCAATTCCCCCTTGTGCCCCATCCCCAAGTCCAGAGCCGCAGCAGCCACTGGAGTAGGAGGGGAAGATGGCGGCCTTCGAGGAGGTGATGCAGGACCCGAGATTCACCAGGGCGGCGCTGGTAAGCAGCGCTCGGGGGGGGGGGGGAGGGGCTATAAGAGGAGTGGTTCTTGGGGCAGTGATTCCCAACCGGGCTCTCCCCCCATCGCTCTCCTCCTCCCTCCTAGGAGCTCACGTGCAGTCCTCACTGCTTCCTGCCTGTGAGCTGAGAGGGAGGAGGGAGGGGGGAGGAGGAGGGGGGAGGAGGGAGCGGGGAGGAGGGAGGTGGGTCATCTGTGGTGTTGGCTTGTTCTGTGAACTTTTCATGTGAACTACCGGAGGTAGAAGGGAGATGCTGCTTCTGCTCAAAGTTGCTTGTGTGTGTCAGACTGACTGAGTGTGTGTGTGTGTCAGTCTGAGTGTGTGTGTGTGTGTGTGTCAGTCTGAGTGTGTGTGTGTCAGTCTGAGTGTGTCAGTCTGAGTGTGTGTGTGTGTGTGTGTGTGTGTGTGTGTGTGTGTGTGTGTGTGTGTCAGACTGACTGACTGTGTGTGTGTGTGTGTATGTGTGTGTGTGTCAGACTGAGTGAGTGTGTGTGTGTCAGACTGAGTGTGTGTGTGTGTGTGTCAGAATGACTGTGTGTGTGTGTGTATGTGTGTCAGTCTGAGTGTGTGTGTGTCAGTCTGAGTGTGTGTGTGTGTGTGTGTGTGTGTGTCAGACTGTGTGTGTGTCAGACTGAGTGTGTGTGTCAGACTGTGTGTGTGTGTGTGTGTGTGTGTCAGACTGAGTGTGTGTGTATGTGTGTCAGAATGACTGTGTGTGTGTGTCAGTCTGAGTGTGTGTCAGTCTGAGTGTGTGTGTGTGTGTGTGTGTGTGTCAGACTGAGTGTGTGTGTCAGACTGAGTGTGTGTGTCAGACTGTGTGTGTGTCAGACTGTGTGTGTGCCAGACTGTGTGTGTGTGTCAGACTGAGTGTGTGTGTGTTAGAGAGGGGGAGAGAGGATGGGAGAGGGGGAGAGGAGAGAGAAGGAGAGGTAGAGGAGGAGGGGGAGAGGAGAGAGAATCAGGGAGAGGGAGAGAGAGGTAGAAAGGAAGAGGAGAGAGAGAAGGAGAGGAGACAGAAGGAGGGAGAGGGGGAGAAAGGTAGAGGAGAGAAGGGGGGAGAGGAGAGAGGGGGAGAGAGATCGATTGATCAGTGGGGGATGATGTGAGATGTGGGGGGGGGAGTGATGTTTAAACCAAAATCATTACAAAATATATACACATTGTTTATTCAAAAGTATGAGTTAATTATTATTTATTACCCTACTGCTGTACACGTCTATTTTGTGATTTACCCGGCAAATATGTCATCCAGATAGGGGTTCCCCGAAATGTTACAAAATACTTAAAGGGTTCCCCCAAACAAAAAAGGTTGTGAATCACTGGCTTGGGGGATGGAAGAGCGAGTCTGCGGAGGGAGAGACACCCCACTACGACTCTCCTCCTCCTCCCCACACCGTGCAGCAGCTGCGGAGGGAGAGACACCCCACTACCGACTCTCCTCCTCCCCCCCACACCGTGCAGCAGCTGCGGAGGGAGAGACACCCCACTACCGACTCTCCTCCTCCCCCCCACACCGTGCAGCAGCTGCGGAGGGAGAGACACCTCACTACCGACTCTCCTCCTCCCCCCCCCACACCGTGCAGCAGCTGCGGAGGAGGGCACCTGCTCCGCAGTGGAGAGGGAGCCACGCAGGGCCCTGACGGGGAGGGCAGGAGGGCCCTGGGACACCACCAGGCCTGTCACTCAGTCACTGAGTGACACCTAATCCCAGCATCATTGGTCTCCCTGACTTCAATACATGTTGTTGTATGATTAACTTTTGCAGACACCTCCCCCCCCCCATGATCTGTGCCCCATAAAATGACTGAGTGTGATCTAAGCTGTCAGACCGTCCCTCATGCATTTCAAGTTGTCACTTCTTGCAGCTGATTGTCATTCTTGTTTAGCATCATTGGTGATGGATTTCGGTGCAGGTAGTATTTGGAGTATTTGTATTCAATTTGCAATTTTTTACTTCAGGAAGACTAAGTCGCACTCACTCAGTGCATTGAACTTGACTGCCGTGTCTGCGGTCCTGTCAGGTGTCACTCACTTGAACTGAGTGCCACTCAAGTTTAACACTTGTCTTTGGAGCCTTCAGTAGAATTTTGCTTGAGTGTGGGTCAGGGAGAGTGTGGGTCAGGGAGAGTGTGGGTCAGGGAGAGTGTGGGTCAGGGAGAGTGTGGGTCAGGGAGAGTGTGGGTCAGGGAGAGTGTGGGTCAGGGAGAGTGTGGGTCAGGGAGAGTGTGGGTCAGGGAGAGTGTGGGTCAGGGAGAGTGTGGGTCAGGGAGAGTGTGGGTCCGGGAGAGTGTGGGTCCGGGAGTCTGGTCAGGGAGAGTCTAAGTCAGGGAGAGTGAGAGTGGGGGTCAGGGAGAGTCTGAGAGTGGGGGTCAGGGAGAGTCTGAGAGTGGGGGTCAAGGAGAGTCTGAGAGTGGGGGTCAAGGAGAGTCTGAGAGTGGGGGTCAGAGAGAGTCTGAGAGTGGGGGTCAGGGAGAGTCTGAGAGTGGGGGTCAGGGAGAGTCTGAGAGTGTGGGTCAGGGAGAGTGTGGGTCAGGGAGAGTGTGAGTCTGAGAGTGTGGGTCTGAGAGTCTGAGAGTGTGGGTCTGAGAGTCTGAGAGTGTGGGTCTGAGAGTCAGAGTGTGGGTCTGAGAGTCAGAGTGTGGGTCTGAGAGTCAGAGTGTGGGTCTGAGAGTCAGAGTGTGGGTCTGAGAGTGTGGGTCTGAGAGTGTGGGTCTGAGAGTCAGAGTGTGGGTCTGAGAGTCAGAGTGTGGGTCTGAGAGTCTGAGAGAGAGTCTGAGAGTCTGGGTCTGAGAGTCTGAGAGTCTGAGAGTCTGACAGTGTGGGTCTGAGAGCCAGAGAGTGGGTCTGAGAGTCAGAGTGTGGGTCTGAGAGTCAGAGTGTGGGTCTGAGAGTGTGGGTCTGAGAGTCAGAGTGTGGGTCTGAGAGTCTGAGAGTGAGTCTGAGAGTCTGAGAGTCTGATTTCCCCCCCCCCCCCCTGCACATTTCTTCCCGTGTGTGTGTGTGTATACAGACACCAACACACAGTCAGTCATAGTCACCCACCACCCAAGTGTTAGTCAGTCACCCAAAGAGAAGCAGTTCCAGCCATCACATTAGTGGCGAGTTAATTAAATGTTTGACCAAATAAAGCAGGCTAATTTTTAAGTTGATAATTTTGTATGGCCCTTGAATGATGTTATAAATATCCAAATGGCCCTTGGCAGAAAAAAGGTTCCCCAACCCTGGCTTACAGCATAGGCACCTATGAGTCTATGTTACAGAATAAAATGTAGGAAACCATGGAACACGTTCTTGCTACAGTTTCAGAATTCCCACCCTGAAGTTACATAGTGAAAGTGTGTCAAATTGAACCCTGACCCACAATGTCAGGAATAGCTTAGATGTAGCAGTTGAAAACAGATGCTTTACATAATTGGGATAGATGAAATGGAATAGCCCTGGCGGTGCCCTTATTACATACTAGCTGAGAGACCCGGCGTTGCCCGGGATGTAATTTTGGGGGGGCGTACGACAGGGTTGGGCTTCCCCCCCCCCCATGACAGCTAGGTGGGTGAGTGAGTTGACTGAGTGTGTGGGTGGGTGGGTGACACTTGACTGAGTGGGTGGGTGGGTTGGTGACTGAGTGGGTCGGTGACTGGGTGGGTGACTTTGGGTCGGTTTGACTTTGGGTCGGTTTGACTTTGGGTCGGTGGGTGGGTGACTGGGTGGGTGACTTTGGGTCGGTTTGACTTTGGGTCGGTGGGTGGGTGACATTGGGTTGGTTTGACTTTGGGTCGGTGGGTGTGTGACTTTGGGTCGGTGGGTGGGTGACTTTGGGTCGGTGGGTGGGTGACTTTGGGTCGGTGGGTGGGTGTATGACTTTGGGTCGGTGGGTGGGTGGGTGACTTTGGGTCAGTGGGTGGGTGACTTTGGGTCGGTGGGTGACTTTGGGTCGGTGGTTGGGTGGGTGAGTTGGGTCGGTGGGTGGGTGACTTGGGTCGGTGGGTGGATGACTTTGGGTTGGTGGGTGGGTGAGTTTGGGTCGGTGGGTGGGTGACTTTGGGTCGGTGGGTGACTTTGGGTCGGTGGGTGGGTGGGTGACTTTGGGTCGGTGGGTGGGTCGGTGACTGGGTGACTTTTTCAGGGTCGGTGAATGGGTAGGTGGGGTCAGTGACTGGGTGGGTGGTTTTGGGTGAGACTGGGTGGGTGGTTTTGGGTGAGACTGGGTGGGTGAGTGGGAGACTGAATGGGTGGGTGAGTGGGAGACTGAATGGGTGGGTGACTGGGAGACTGAATGGGTGGATGAGTGGGAAAATGAATGGGTGGGTGAGTGGGAAACTGAATGGGTGGGTGAGTGGGAAACTGAATGGGTGGGTGAGTGGGAAACTGAATGGGTGGGTGAGTGGGAAACTGAATGGGTGGGTGAGTGGGAAACTGAATGGGTGGGTGAGTGGGAAACTGAATGGGTGGGTGAGTGGGAGACTGACTGGGTGGGAGACTGACTGGGTGGGAGACTGACTGGGTGGGAGACTGACTGGGTGGGTGAGTGGGAGACTGACTGGGTGAGTGGGAGACTGACTGGGTGGGTGAGTGGGAGACTGACTGGGTGGGTGAGTGGGAGACTGACTGGGTGGGTGAGTGGGAGACTGACTGGGTGGGTGAGTGGGAGACTGACTGGGTGGGTGAGTGGGAGACTGACTGGGTGGGTGAGTGGGAGACTGACTGGGTGGGTGAGTGGGAGACTGACTGGGTGGGTGAGTGGGAGACTGACTGGGTGGGTGAGTGGGAGACTGACTGGGTGGGTGAGTGGGAGACTGACTGGGTGGGTGAGTGTGAGACTGACTGGGTGGGTGAGTGGGAGACTGACTGGGTGGGTGAGTGGGAGACTGACTGGGTGGGGGAGTGGGAGACTGACTGGGTGGGTGAGTGGGAGACTGACTGGGTGGGTGAGTGGGTGACTGACTGGGTGGGTGGGTGACTGACTGGGTGGGTGAGTGGGTGACTGACTGGGTGGGTGAGTGGGTGACTGACTGGGTGGGTGAGTGGGTGACTGACTGGGTGGGTGAGTGGGTGACTGACTGGGTGGGTGAGTGGGAGACTGACTGGGTGGGTGAGTGGGAGACTGACTGGGTGGGTGAGTGGGAGACTGACTGGGTGGGTGAGTGGGAGACTGACTGGGTGGGTGAGTGGGTGACTGACTGGGTGACTGACTGGGTGGGTGAGTGGGAGACTGACTGGGTGGGTGAGTGGGAGACTGACTGGGTGGGTGAGTGGGAGACTGACTGGGTGGGTGAGTGGGAGACTGACTGGGTGGGTGAGTGGGTGACTGACTGGGTGACTGACTGAATGGGTGGGTGAGTGGGTGACTGACTGACTGAGTGGGTGGGTGACTGAGTGGGTGGGTGACTGAGTGGGTGGGTGACTGAGTGGGTGGGTGGGTGACTGAGTTGACTGAGTGGGTGGGTGACTGAGTGGGTGGGTGGGTGACTGGGTGAAAGTGGGTGGGTGGTTGTGTGGGTGACTGGGTGGTTGTGTGGGTGACTGGGTGGTTGTGTGGGTGACTGGGTGGGTGGGTGACTAAGTGTGGGTGACTGGGTGACTGAGTGACTAAGTGAGTTTTTGGGTGACTGAGTGGGTGGGTGACTGAGTGAGTGGGTGACTGGGTGGGTGTGTGGGTGACTGGGTGGGTGTGTGGGTGGGTGACTGGGTGACAGTGCGTGGGTGGGAGACGGTGGGTGACTTACCTTGACCCCGGGGGGCAAGAGTGGCAGGAGGCCCGGGCCGCGCTTCCCCTCCGTCTGGGAGCCGGCGCACGTGAGGAGGAGAGCAGGAGGCCCGGGCCGCGCTTCCCCTCTCCGGGATCGGCGCACGTGAGGGGGAGAGCAGGAGGCCCGGGCCGCGCTTCCCCTCTCCGGGATCGGCGCACGTGAGGGGGAGAGCAGGAGGCCCGGGCCGCGCTTCCCCTCTCCGGGATCGGCGCACGTGAGGGGGAGAGCAGGAGGCCCGGGCCGCGCTTCTCCTCTCCGGGATCGGCGCACGTGAGGGGGAGAGCAGGAGGCCCGGGCCGCGCTTCCCCTCTCCGGGATCGGCGCACGTGAGGGGGGAGGAGCCTGTAGTTTGCAGCTGAGCAGGAGGGCCGCGCTTCCTCCGCGGCGCACGGTGAGGGTGATGGTGCGGCTGGGGATGTTGCGGAGCGTGGGGATTTGGGTGAGGTGGGGAGGGGGGAGAGAGTGAGGGGGAGGGGGGAGAGAGTGAGGGGGAGGGGGGAGAGAGTGAGGGGGAGGGGGGAGAGAGTGAGGGGGGAGAGAGTGAGGGGCACCGGGAGAGGAGGGGGGGGTGTGTGGAAGGTGAGCTGCGGTCCAACTGACGGGGGAGAGAGAGAGAGAGAGTGTGTGTGTGTGTGTGTGTGTGTGTGTGTGTGTGTCTGTGTCTGTCTGTGTCTGTCTGTGTGTGTGTCTGTGTGTGTGTCTGTGTGTGTGTCCCCGTCCGTCCCCTTTGGCCCGTCACTCCGCTTCAGGCCAATGAGAGGTGTGCGGGGGCGGGCGGCCCAAGGGACCAATGAGATTTCCCCTAGGGACACCGGACATCCAGGCAGGCAAACATACAGTGCTTTCAATTATATATAGTAAGATATAATAAAATCATGTTATAACCATAAGAAATTCTAAAGCATTTTCTACAGATTGTGCCCTTGTCAGTAGATCAGCTGCCCAAAAAATGCCAAGTGATATTAAAAGCTCACTTGTCTAAAACGTAAGGTTTTAAAAAGAACCACCAGCTCATAAACTTACAGTAAGTGAATATTTTGATCTACAGGAAAGTGACCACGGCCCATTCAGATTGTGATCATTCGGTTTTCATTTCCCTATTAAATTCGAACGGCAAAAAAATGTAGCGAAGATATGTACAGTATTCCAACACTGGAAAACAAAAGGAACAGATCCTGCGCTCCTAACCATTGGGCTAAAATATACTAGTGACATGTTTCCATTTAGAACCTACGTCTGTGTTACAAAGGAGTCGTGTGGTTGTGTCCTGGAACAGGATTCATATTTCTGTTTACCCCCCCCCTTTGCAGCTTCTGCCTGTCAGTTCCTTATTTCAGCTGCATGTATATTTGCTCTGAAAACACACAGTGCTTGTGTGATAGACACAATGTTGCAATCCCTGCCTCTGTACATTTAGTCAGTGGGTTGCTATAGCAACCTCTGAGATCCTTCTCAGAATGGGCTATTCTGCCCTCCCCCCTGTCTTTGCTGACAGTTAGCTTAGTTCCATCTCACTTATTGTGCGACCCTTGCTCCTCACATCCTTTTCCTTCCTGCACTGGCTGAGTGAGTAACCCCCTAATGCTACACACTCCATGGCAAGGCCATTCTGTTTTACCTGCCTCTGATTACAAAGCACCTACACAGAGAAGCACTCTCTCATCACATCATGCCATCTGCAAGCACCTGTATATATCTTATGCCTTTCCAATAAAGTTAAGAAAATATCACAGGACTTGGTGTGCTTTGAAAAGGGGGCTGAGTTAAGCTATCTGGCATATACCCTGTGGCTACAGAATAGGTTGCATCTTTGATCAAAACATGATTCAAGTCTGACAACCTTGTCCATGTAACCTCCGTTTAGCAGGCACCTACACTGAATATATGTAATTTCTTAATTCCAACACTGCTCGATACTATTCAAGTAGAATACATTTGCAATTATCATTGGTTTTAAGGTGGGCATAGGTCAAACCACTAGAAACATATTTAATGGATACCTCTAAATCTCACCCATCGTAGCCGATACGAGGAGGTTCTGTAACAGCCCTGGGTTTTTTTTATTATCTACACAAAATCAATTTAGTATAACACACAAGAGCAATTTCATTTCATCATTTCTAAGAGAGAGAATCTTGGCCCATCGTCGAGTTCTCATTGAGTGGAATATTTTTGCAAGTATAAAATGTGAGATGAGACCAAATGTGAAAGCGTACAATGGTACAAGCAAATAGATTTTTCATTGTAATTGTTGGTTGCCAGAATGTCACCTTGGTTTTGTCAGTCTGGAATTGTGTTGGGTTTTTTTTTGGCCTAAGGAAAAGTGTGGAGATTTAATTAAATGTCCCCCCTCAATGCCAGAATGCTGGTGCTACACAGAATACTGCTTTCAACATATTGCAATGATAACAAGGACCTTGCATCATATTTTAAAGTAGCGGTTTGCACTAATCGCCATTTTTTTGGCATTTTTATGTTTTACTTTTTTTAATTGATCTCTTCTCTTTCCATGCTGTTTTAATTTTTTTTAATTCAGTTGCTCCCTTCAGGTGTACAGGCAGTCCTCGGTTATCCGACACAATGCGTTACTCAAAATGGTGTTGTAAAGCGAAACGTTGTAAAGCGAAACACGTTTTCCCATAGGAACACTGTTTAAATGAAAGGTTCCGTTCCTGAAGGCATTTTTAACACTAAAATACACCAAATATTTTATGCAGGCAATAAGATATGCAGCACGCACATAAATTATATAGTGTATATACTGTATTATATATATATAATATAACATAATAAATAATATATTATATAGTATAATATAATATTATATAGTATAATATAATATTATATAGTATAATATTATATATATACGCTCTTACGACGCGTTGCAACGTTGTTTATGTGAATGTGTATATATATACACACATACACAACGTTGCAAAGCGTCGTAAGAGCGTTGGATAAGCCATTTTGGCGTTGTAAAAATGAATATAGGCAGTGGTTGACAAATCACCAAAAAATCTACTCGCCACACAAAAAAATCTACTCGCCACCTAGTACCAAACGTGTGCTGCTTGGGCCAATATTTACTCGCCCGGGGGTAAAATCCACTCGCCCGGGGCGAGCAAATGTATAGGTTTGTCGAACACTGAATATAGGTATGCATTGCATATCGTTGGATAAGTAATTCGTTGTAAAGCGAAGCATTGTAAAACGAGGACTGCCTGTACTGTAACTATGATTAAGTGTCCGGGAGGTTAAAATGGGGCTCTCCCCGGGCAAGTCTAAAGGTTACACTGGTAACCCCGGAGGCTAGAGATTAAGAAAATTATGATTTAAAAATATATATTTTTATATGCTATATGCTATACGGTGGAGGGTTTTTAGTCACCTTTTCACCCACCATAACTTAAATAATGTGTGGTGAGGAACTCATGTTTCAAGTTGCAAAGCCAGTACAACCAACCTCACACTGATGTGACCCACAAAGTTGAAACAGTCTGTCTGTGAGTGTGTTTATTGGCTTTGCATCTCATCCCAGGCTATGTTTAAAAGCTGTGTTTAAAGCAGCATGCATTGGCTTAAGGGTTTAACCATGTAATGTGGTCTTGAGACAAAAGGTGGCACTATGTGCTCATTTGCATGTCATTTCCCAAAATCCCTTGCTGCAGTGGTAGCACTGTATGGTAGGAGATAATGGTGAAAAGCAGGGTTGCTGACCTGTCTAAGACATGTGAATGTGCTCACAAGTAATATATATATATATATATATATATATATATATAAAGCAGAAAATAGCCGTGTTAGTCCAGTTGCGATAGTGCAGAATAAATGAGTTCTTCCGTATTAGGTGATACCTTTTTTATTGGACTAACAATTTATGTCATAGGACAAGCTTTCGAGAGTTCTCCTCTCTTCTTCAGGTCAAGCAATACTGATATACAAAGGATTCAATGGCTAAAACATTGGAGAGGAAAAAAAAAAAAAAACAACAGCTATGTACTGTAGATAAGGTGGGGTGTTAAAAGTGTTTGAAGCCAGGGGACAGTGACAAAGAAAGGTGGGGAGGGAGAGGGATGCTGGGGGGGGGGGGAGAGAAAGTGTGGATAAGAAGCACTTTCTCTCCCCTCACAGTAATTAGCTACGTTGCAGATCGATCTGTTCTCCTGTGATCGATCGGCAAAGATTCGCCCGGGGGTTCACTCAATGCCTGTCAGTGCAGCAGAAGAGGACCAAAGATGCAAAGTTCTGTGGGGAAGATCATGTGACCAGGCAGTCACTAGATACAATTGGTGCACTGCTAGAGAGAGGGCAGGGCTCAAAAAGGGGTGTGCCAGAGCCTGTTTCACAAGAGGATGTGACATTGTAAATGGTGGTTGCTATAGAAACAAAAAATGCTTGTTACATTTTAATACATTAAAAATGTCATAAAGAGTTGTTTAAAAAAAAAATGCTGCAAGTATTTTCTTATAGTACAGAACTGATTTATAAAAAAAAAACCATGTTGGATATTGCTTGTTCTGCAGCTTTAAAAACAGCTCCTGCAGTCTGGTACTGTTATATTGACATCTTATGCTTTTGTTGGAAGCATGAACTTCCCGACTGGTGATTGCTGAAGTTTGGAGGACAGGCGACAGCACAACCTAATGTGTATATGATGGTCAATTTATATTCTCGATAGCGCTGGAGATGTACGAAACCGTCGCATGAGATCACTAATGCTGCGGCCAGGGTGATGTTGTGCATACAAGAGACGTACATGCACTATATATTTTAAAAAGATAGTACATCTCCTTCACTCATCTGACTATGTTATTGCCGTAAACACAGAAAAACGTAATAAAAGGATAATATCGTATTTTGTTTTGAGCTTTTTGCCTCTTTGTGCTTTATGAGCTGTGGCTAAATCCTAAAATAATTTGATCTTTTTTTCCCCCAAAAAAACTGTCGTTGTCAATAAAAAGACCGTTTTGTTTCATGTGCGCCGTACAGTATATATTGCAGTGTAAGAATAAAATATATATATATATATAGGTTAATAATAATATAGCTTACTAGCAAAAGAATGGGGGCATAATTTGAGACACCGCATATGTGAAGCCGTAATTAAGGAAACTGGCCAGGTCCTACACATTTTTGTCACATGGTTCCCAGGACGGTATTGGAATAGGATGCGTCGTTCATCGTGGGAATTAGAATTTCATATCACATCCCATAAAAGCGCTTGGAAAATGTAAACTGCGCTTTCTGTTCCATAAAAGAACAGTAATATTTCTCTTTCCCTTTGGTGAAGTATTTTACTAAGTAAACCAGATGTAGATCTGTCTGCAACGGCCGAGGTTATTTTCTCTAAGCTATGAAGCCAGGAACTTGGTTTTATTATGCTGGAAAAAGCCCTGCTCTGCTCCCGACCTTTTTACCTGGCCCTGAAACCAGATCAGATCAAACAGCAAAAGGCATCATTATACCAGCTGGAAAAGGTCACTGTGGAATGTAATTGAGGTGGATGCCTTTTAGCAGCTAATATAATGAAATCTGGGCTCTTGTAACTTTCAAAAAGTAGTTTCGGGTCCAGCAATGCCAAACTTCCGGAATATTTAAGATGCTAAACTACTACTGTATATCACGGCCTATGGATACCTGCTTAAAAAATATCACGAGTCTTCACCTCCTATTTTTATTTCTAATTTAAAATCAAAATGTAAGTATAGTTCCTGTATATATTATTTTAATACATAAAGTATCAAAATCTCCTTCAGTAATATGAAAAATGTCATTTAGATTGTCAGTTCTTTGGGACAGGGTCTGCCGTTGCCTTCTGTTGTAATTGACTGGCTGCGATTATCCCCATTGCCCGTCCTTTATTTACCTTGTATTGTAATTGAGTAAGGCACTGTTGGCGCTATATAAATATAATTATACATACACACTAGGAGAGTGTGGCTTTTTGTCTGATAATTACTGAGAACCAAAATAAAGCCCCACCGATTCAGATTAGAAATACTTATCCCTCTCAAACCACAAGATCAGCTAATGAAAATCATGGGACCTTTCTGCATTATTGGGGGGGAGAGAGGGTGGGGAGGGGGAGTGGAAGAAGTTGGTGGTGAAGCATTTAATATATCATTCTAAGGAATAAGACCCCACATATTTGACTCACCTCCTAAGTAGGCCCCAGTATTACCTGCAGCACACGCGCCTACAGTTGAAAGCCACATTGTGTGGCCTGTAGTGGAGCGATGGGAGGCGCGGGGTGCGAGCCATGATGGGGGGCATGTAAGTATAGTTCCTGTATATATTATTTTACTACATAAAATATCAAAATGCGCGCCCACGCCCACGGGAGCCTGCCCCATAGAGGGCTGTGGTGTGTGGCGCGCGTGTCGCAGTGTCCACTGGGGACCTGGCCTGAGAAAGAGCTTCAACTTCACATCATATTGTGTCAACACGATAAGAAACAGACTATAGCAACAGCGCCAAAAAGTGCCGCGATCCAGCGCCTCCCTGTCTGGCTGCAGAACCACTCAGCGCTGAGCCACGTGAGCTTGCTATCTACTCTAAACCCTATGGTTGTTGTTACCCCTGTGCTGAGCACCATGGGCAGGGAAGGTGAAGTTTCATCTAGTCGCTTCCACAAATGACCCGTTCCGATCCAACGCCCCGCTGTCAAATTCCCGTTTCATATTTTGGCGACGTAATAATATATTTTATTTTTTTGCGGTGAGTCGTGATAAACACGTCATTTCCTGAAAATAGCGGCTGCTTTGTCGGAAGTTAGATTTGATCCCCTAGTGAGCCCCTATCGAGGGCAGAATACTTTATTCATTCCCTGATTAATTATTGATGCAGCGTTGCACATCACCATTTGGGCCATATTTACTAAGTGGTGATAACCCATAAAACACCTTTTATGTGTTGGTAAGCAGTGCAATGCCATGCAACTCCTTTTGGTACGGGAAATACCATATGCCCCATTCAAGTGACCATATGTCTTCTAATGGCAGAAAGTGTTCCCGAAATATTACGGGGGGCTATGCAACAAGCTTCGCAAAGCGCATTTGTGGTGTAATATGAATGCTGGGAAAACTCTCATTCATTTGCGCTTGTGTGCGCCTATGTAGCAACTGGAAATTTCTCAATCTGCGGCAAAACGTTCTCCCCCCCACCACTTATTTAGGTGAACCGTGTGTGTGCGCCAAAACACAGGAGAATGTGCGCTAAACTAGTGCGTTAAGTTGAACCTGGTGCAAACCCTAAAAAGTCTGTTTTTATCGTTAGTGCAGCTATTTAACAATTTATTTGACAGCGTGGATATTTCATTATATAGATTAATAAAATGTATTCTGTTCACAGTATGGCCATTATAAATAATATTACACAAATCATTTAGATTTACTAACACTAGAAACAAAAAAAATACACACAATTCTGATTTAATTTAAACTGTATCAATCAGGTATTCAACATCATCGCAAAGCGTCACACTTCATTTCAAACAATAACTACCAGTCACGTAGGGACCTTCATACAAACGACGCACTTTGTATATAGGGTTGTACTACTTCTTAGCATTAAAATTCTGATGCGCGACAAAAATCCAAATCTGAGGCCACAAAGTCAGCATTATTTACAGTATGTAGGTCACGGAAGGGAAAAAGAAACACAACAAATAGTATTTCAATATTTCATCTACATAGTTACTATACATTTATGTGATAGAAATTATTATAAATACATTTCATTGATTGTATTTAACAGCAATCTTTGTCTGCAGAAGAAAATAGCAATTCCATTATGAATCATTAATACTGGTAGTCTTGTCATTTCAGTAGATCTATTCAATAGCACATTAAGTCCATGATTAAGATAGATGAGTGGTAGGTGCTTCTTGTTCAAGGTAGGTACCCAATACTGTGTGTATACTCCTCCTTATGTGCTTGTGTGGAAGGCACACGGAAATGTGAGTGCATCTGTTTTTGATGTATATTGTGCTAATAAAGTGTACAGTGCTATACTGTAAAGGTGTTTTGTGTGCTCCACTGTTTTCCTTTAAGTGTCTGAACAAAATCATTATGAAATTACCCCTGACAGGTTAAACAAGATATAGGCACAAAGGATTCTGGGAATCAATTTACAAATGAGTGCAGGAAATTAGAATGTTAATGATGGCAAAACCACACCAAACAACCCCCTATGGATCCCTAGGCTAATAACACTGCTTGTTAAGGTTCAAGCAACATTTCAAAATGGAAATTTGCCCGAACGGACATGTTGAAATATTAAGCAATACTATGTTTAACTCCACACTTCCACCGACCATCTCAGGCTTATTTTACCTGGAGAGATCACAGCCCCAAAAAGGTAATTGGAGACTTACACTAAAGTGTAACACACTTTGGGTAGGATTCACCACGCCGCGGTGAAGGTCATGCCCCCCCTCTCCCCCCTCTCCAATCCGGCGTTACCTAAGAAACCAATAGTGCATTGTAGTGAAATCACGTGGCTGCATGGCAGACTGGCAAAGAGAAGGAGCTTGTAAAGGGTTAACATTGAATTTTGAGGAGCTGGAAAAATGTCATGAAATATGGATTGAAAGCGGCAATTGGCGCTCTGACATGATTGTTATACAGTAATTGTTGTAATTTGCCTATAAGGTGTACAGCAAATATAAATCCCACTTGTGAGCATATTCGCACGTCTCACACAGGTCTGCGTCCTGCCTTTCCCCATTATCTCTTAGCACAGTGGAGCGCAAACTTTTGAAGCTGCGCCCCCCTGGCTCCCAGGCTCCCGTGCCCCCCCCCATCCTTGGATCCGCGTCAAATGACGCTGCGGTCATGTGACGTCACATTGCCCCGTGGTGTCATTTGACGCCGCGTTGCCATGGCAGCGCGCCATACAGCCAGCTGAATCCCGGTAAGTGGAGTGTTGCAGGGGCCTCACGCGATCCCCCGGCATGTAGACATCTGCAACCGCCCGCGCCGCCCAAACAAATCTACCACCCCCCCTGGGGGGCGCGCCCCCCAGTTTGCGCACCCCTGTCTTCGCATACAGTGCTTCCACTGCAGCCAGGGATTCTGGGTAATGACATGCAAATCAGCACAGTGTGTCACCCTTTCCTTCATGTCCATTTTAACATGGGCCCCTATAAGCTTATGCCTGCCGTATCACACAGCTTTTCCGCACAACCTGGGTTAAAGAAGTGCAGAGCCAGTAACCTCCTCACAGACGGGTGTTTGGCCCCGGTGGTAACTACAACAATGCAGGGCAACAGGCTGTATCATAAACCATTTTCCAGGATTATTCACTAAAAGCTGCGATAAAGAGTGTCACTTTGTGTCAGTTTAACAATGGATCTCGGCGCAATAACATAGGATGGGCAGTTTCGCGGGTACGGAATCCAAACCTTTGGAAACTTTCAACTTTGTTTCGGACGTTTGGGTGGAACTTGGGAACAAACATTCGTATCAGAGCGAAATTCCAACCAAAACCCGCGAAAGGCTCATCTTTTCCTTTTTCATGTAACTAGGCAACTTAGCGATCAAAGCATAGTGCACCTGCCATTATAATGAAGGGTTCTATGTATCCTGAGGAGCGTGTGTGCTGACGCACGGAAAAAAATAAGCATTGTTTTCTATCTGAAACGTGACCTATTTCTGAAAAGTATTTGTAGTGTTGTAGAATTTGTTGCACGCTGCACTAGTATTATGCATTTAATAAGCCATGCGCCTCCTTTAAGGTAACAAAGAAAACCGACGCAGAATATCATCAAGAAAAGTAACGCAAGCTTCAAATTCCTTACTGCGCAGACCTGCGCCAATATGCAAATGTACCTCCGCCCTAACTCCTCCCACTCGTTCCATAAATCCCTCGTCTCGTCGCAGACAGACAGAGACGTACCCTAAAATGGCGCAACTAAGATTAATACATAGACGTGGCCTGGTACAGGTATATTTCAGCGTGAGTTGCGCCTTTGATACAAGGACTTTTTTTGGCTGTGGGTTTTAAACCATCCTAAATGCATTTAACTCGATAATTTATTCCTATGGCAGCAACAGATCCCTCAGTACAATGGGCATGAAGATACATCAAGAGAAATATTGCATTCCAGCAGCAATACTACGTTCCCCCTTTTTTTCTTTTTCTTATTTGTATATGTAAAGCATGTGACAATGTATCATTCTACATTCTTACCCAAGCTGCCAATCGTTTGGTGCTCCTGTTATACATCTGTAAAAATCCTGATTGTGTGACTAATAAAATGGCCGCCTTCTAACTCTGTGCTGCAGTCTGTGAAACACTGCAGCTGAAATGTAACATTATATTACAAAGTGTAACAAATTATTATTTACAGATTTCAGAGTAATAGACAGTCTGCTGTTTGGAACACATCAACATATCTTTTTGTGATACTTTGTTGCAAAAGGGCAGAGCTCAAAAAGTTGTGTGTCAGAGCCTGATTCAAAAGAGGAAGTGGATGTGACTTTATAAATGGTTGCTGTGGCAACTAAAGCATGATCAGTACATTAAAAGAATAATTAAAAATGGCATTAGGAGTTTAAAAAAAATGCAGATACAGCTCAACCCCGTTATAACGCGATGCAATCATGGCTCCCAATTTTCGTATTTGTGAATACTTTACAACACGATTATTGGCGTCTTAAATACTTTATTGTACAATGCATACAATTGTACATTATTTCTAACGCGATCCGCTTATAATGCGATGTGATTCTTTGGACTCCAAGCACAGTGTTATAAGGGGGTTGAGATGTAGTATTATCTAGTACAACAGAACTGATTTAAATAAAAAAAACATATAGGATTTTTCACGTTTTGCTGCTTTAACACATGCTGATGTAAAAGTTAAAGACATTCATGTGCCTTTGAGCTTATATCTAATTATACCACAAAGGCAGGTAATTTAAATCCAATTTTCTCCATTCAAGTAACACTTGTTTACTGACATTTGTTGCTAGAATTTTCACGGGCTTTACGTTTGGATAGAAATTGTCATTTCAAGATGTAGAATTAAACGTGGCAACCTGAATAACAGCACGTGCTGACACACAGAGCAGACTACGGTGTACTTAATAGTCAGCATTATTAATCACTTGTTTGCCTACTGTCTGATCTTGTTATCACAACGGCTGTGTTTGTGCAGCACTTCTGAAAGGACAAATCTAGGAAAGAATGCTACTACAGCAAAATCTCTACAAAGTATGCACATCACAAGCCAATAATATCACAGGTTAAACGAGATGCCTTTGATCAAGAGTGCTGGGCATTTCAGTCGTCTTTCACCCCAAGAAAAACAAAATAAAACAGTAAAGCAGGTGACGCTGCATAGCTTACTACTGTATAATATGTAAGGTCCAGAATTGTGCAGAATAGGAGCAGATGTTTAAACGTTCTGCATGGTGTATAACACATAGAAACTTCCTGGAAATTCCAGCAGCGAAGGAGTTGCAACATGAAATTCCTATCGTTCTTACCAACCAGACACAGCAAGGTCAGGATGACCGAAGACTGTGCGAAACGCCCAAAGTCCCCCAAACCTATTTTACGTCATGGTCCCATCATTCGGCCATTAAATTGCAGACAAGGATTCTGGGAAATGATGCGCAAAGAAGCACATTATTGTAGTAAGTGTTCCAATGCGTCGCTAGACTTGTACGGCTAAATCTCAAGGTCGCGCTTTTTAAAAAAATCATCTCTGTTAAATGTAGGACACGTCTTTCTTAGGCCTCGTTCAGGGTGCTGGCTTCGGAGGGAGGGCGTGCTGACGTGCTTGCTGCAGTGAGAAACAAAGTATTCAATTTGAATACTTGTTGTCAGGGTAGCAACTGCCCTGCCTCCGAAGCCAGGAGTTGACGCTGACGACAGTTTCAGTAAACAAAAATTTCGTTTTTTGGAACTGCAGCAGCGTCACAGGGACCCAAGCAGCCAATGAAATCATTCTTCAGAATGATTTCAAGACTGCAACACGGATCCATGCTCTCTGTCTGTGACCGGGAGGATTAGCATGTGACGTCAAAGACACGCCCACTGAACGACAGAACGCTGGGGCTGTCGGCAGGGGATGATCGGACGTCTCCTACAAAAGTAACGCGCGCTCTCGCGCCCTCCATATCCCAAAGCAGGCACCCTGAACGAGCCCTTAACCCTTTCAGCGCCGGGGCACCTCCGGCACCTCGTGATCCCGGGTTTCCGGCGATGACGGGACAGGAGGGGTGGAGTCCTCCTTCGGTTCCTCTTCCTGTTGCATCGCGGTCAGAACACGATCTCCGCAACAAAAACGAGCGATTCGATTATGACGGAGCTAAGAGGTCACGGGGCCCCTAGAGTGCCCGACCCCATGACCTATTAGCTGCGTCCGTGGGCACCCAAAGGGTTAATATTTATACAGCCGACTCGCATCTGACCTAAAGAAGACCGCCAAGGATTCAGAAATGGATACATCCAATGTGTGCACCAAAAACTGCTCCCACACTTCTCATACCAGTACTCCCCGCACCGCACACTCATGTTTCTTGATACATTGACTTAATTTTAATGCCAACACTGTCATGTTTTAACTTGGCTTGTGTAATTCCTTCTATTCTATGCATTTAGTGCACAGACAGGAGTAAATTGTTAAACTATAAGAAATAATGTATGAGAAACCATGTAAAATACACCTGGCTTTTTATTCACCGTCCCCCACACGGCGCCTCAGGCTGCCTTTGCATTTCACAAGAGAAAAGTCTTCTATGTCTTTACTGTTAATTTTTACACCAGGCTAGCTGGTTCTACCTTATCTTATTTCCCACTTTCTCTTACCATCCATTGCAACCAGATATCCCTCTTACGTACACTATGTAGAATATTGTGTTTCTGTATTTCTGCCATCAGGTTGGATAGCTTGTAACATTTCAACTGCTTACAGGTTGGATAGCTTGTAACATTTCAACTGCTTGTTGGTTCAGTAAAAAAATATATCATACCCCTTCCTCCTTCTCCCTCCTCTGTTATTACATGAGAGAAAGGACCAATCCAGCTCCCTTCTTTGCTTGCTTTATAATAAAGGTTTGAGGTATCCATGTGTCTCCACAGTGAAATTCTAAATCAGCAATCCGCCATCTCTTTATTTTTTACACAACCTCCATTTTTTTGTTTCAGGTTAGAAACCGGGGCTACCGGATATAAATCTCCCTCCAGGGCAAAAAATATATAGCTGCCACATCTCGGATTCAACAGAAAGCCTCAAAATCCTCAGTTGTGGTTTCCAACTTCACGGCCATTTAAATTCCCTTTACAAACCAGGAAGTCAGACGTGTAACACGAGATGGGTAAATTATTCACCGCCAATATCACAAGTGAGAATATTCGAAAATGTATTAAAAGTGTAAAAAAAAAAACCAGAATCGTCGATATGGTGGGAGAAAAACACCTGGACAAAAAGAGGGATACGTCTGAGATACCTGGGAGATATGCTCATTTGGATATGCAAAGTATATTCAAATGAGTAAGATTAGCCAACTCCTAGGGGTGCTCCTTTTTGTCCACAGGGGTCTCTCCCTGTGTTGTATAAAGGTGTGTTTGAATGGAAATACTGTATATTGTAATTGGGATGTCCTGCAAAATGTCCAAGACATCTACAACTTATTGGAGTGATGTTGTGAGTGTGTATTGAGGCGCTAAAAGTTTATAAAAGTTACTTAGTATCCATGTACAATGGGCAATAGATTATTTCTGGTTGAGAGGGGGTGCCTGTATTACAATAAACATGCGATGCAGAACACATACGCTTGAGTACACTACAGTTCTGCCAAGGCTGGAGAAATGTAGTTACTTATTTTTTAACAGGTATGAAGCCGGCGTTCTGCAGGGCTGAACCCCTGCTCCCCGAGATACATACATCTGCAGGTCATGCTGGTAGCAGACCCGGCTGGGTGAAGAATATGAAGGTTTAAACGCCCCGTTGGAGCCAATAAGAAGCCGCAACGGATTCATATTGGCCAATGTCATGTGGGAACGTTAAACCTCCATGGGATACCGACAGCACCTGCGGCAGTATCTCGGGAAGCAGGGGGCCCCCAGAGCTGAAATCAACGTGCTTCAGCTCCGGAGACACCCGGCTTGATACCTATTTTAAAATAAATTGTTGCAATGCTGCTTTCATTGACCTGTTTGGGATTTTTATCCCAACAGTTTCCTAAACAAGCAGGTTTAGAATTCTCTGCAGAGGAAATATAATACCAGAGAACAATTATACATGAAACTGTGCTCCAAAGCCGGCAGGAACACATACTGCGCATTGTTCAGAATTCCAAAAATGCGAAATAAACACTTGCCTTTGCTTTTCTTGTCAGGCTTGATCGTTAATAATTTCGTTAATAATCATTTTAGAAAGTCATTTGGCAGACTTCGCACACGTCATTAATACATTATTCGTTTTGCCGTATGCTATAATAATTCCACTATACAATACACCGACCATAAAAGAAATGAAGCAGACTCAGTTTCCCGGCTGTACTATTGGAAGCTCTAATGGAAATTGCATTTGGCAGGGGAATTTATAAGCAAAACTGGCTTTCCATGTAATTCTTTCTGAGCAGCCACAGCAATAGAGGAAGATGTCGCGGTTTCAGTATGAAATAAATAGGATCAAATGACTGAAAATGACTTTATGTACCACAATAGCACTCTATTGGTTATTAGCTCTCTCCATATTACCTTTGCTTCAATGGGTTGTTTATGTGACAATCGGGGCAGCAATATGCCATGTAATGTCAGGCTCTTTGTAATGAAGATAATAAGGAAAGATTTGCTCTTTTACATAACGGAGCTATTATTTTATTCTGTGGTTGAAAAACCTAAGCAAAATAAATTGAAGAAAATATTGTATCTTCAATTCAGGGAAGGCCCCTATTAGTATATATATACTATAGTGGCACGTTTGGGTCCTGAGCTTGCAGGCATGGTGCATGGAAGGCCCCTATTACTGCATACTTAACCCTTAGAGCAGGGGTGCGCAAACTGGGGGCGCGAGATTATCTGCGGGGGGCGCGGGGGTTACAGAGGCCCCAAGCGCATCCCAAGGACACTTAAATTAAATGCCGGGGAAGCGGTGAAGGCATCTGTAAACCTCACTTACCTTGGTTCAGGCGGCTTCTGGATCATGGCAACGCGGCATTGAATGATGCCGCGGGGTCATGTGACGTCATGACACCCAGACGGCGGGAACCAAGATGGGGGAGGGGGGGGGGAACGGAGAAAAGGACAGCCGGCAGGGGGGCGTAGGGGAAATGATTGCGCTCCCCTGCTACAGTGACGTCACGGAAGACCGTTGATTGCTTCCAGATCTCAACAATGTGGTCGCTTGGTGTAGTGACCACGTGTGGCTTGGTGTAGTGACCACACGTGGCTTTATCTAGTGGCCACGCGTGGCTTGGTTTAGTGACCACAGGGTCAATTGCTGTAGTGACCATGTGGTCTCAGGCAGGACCCCCCAGGATATGAGTATCCTCCACTTCTATTCCGATGGATCGGTGCATGCGATTTCCCCTAGAAAACAAGCATTTATAGCATGACGTACTCTGTACGTCACACGGCCCGTGGCGTGTCAGCTCCTATGGCGTTCAGAGTATGTTGTGGGGCTCTCAAAGGGTTAAAGTCTGAGTACAATAAGGGGATAATGTATCAATGTGAAGCTCGTGCAAAAGATTGAAGGATTGCTGCATTTTCTGCTCCGTTTGCGTTTATCATGTAACTCCTCATAGGGACAGCCCCTAAATGGCAATCTGCCACGCATGGGGCAAGAAGCCAACAAAGGACCTCGATACATTGCCGCCAAGGGGCACACGATGAAAAGGACGGGTCTCTGCTCCAATATCACACACTGAGCCTAGGACTCCAGTCTGCTGTGAAGCCACTTCCCTGTGCTGGAGAAGATGTCAGTCCCATTCCTCTGAATGGAGCTGATCTCTTCTCCAGCACTGGGAAGCAGCTTCACAGCGTACTACACGAGAGCCTCTGTTGGAGGTTACATTGTTAATACAGGGTTTGGGGTCTAAATACCATAGTAACTTACACTATACACAAGTGATATTACCCGGAAATGATTTCCTTTCAGACATGGAATTGTTCTTTTATGTAACCAGCTCAACCACTTAACCTCTTTCTTGCCAGGGCTGCCGGCAACACATTGAATGAATGGTACAGTAATTAACAATAGCTACAATAATGTCTGTTTAATCTGTATCTCACCTCTGGGGCCTTGATAAATGATTTTAGTTGGTAAACTGAAAGATGACATTTTACACCAAATATTATATATGTGTTCCCAGTGAGCGCAGCTGTTTTGTCTGTTGAAGAAGTAGCTAGAGACCTCGGAATGATCCGCCGAAGAACACCAGGTTTATAAATTATGCACCAGCATTCCAGCTAGGTTTCGCAGAATGCTGATTTACATACAGCGGCAACCAGAGATTCACCTCAAATAGCTTCTAACAGGACCCGGCCTCACGGCAAGACACGACTAGTTCTCTATTTAAACAATCTCTATAAACTAAACAGTCACTTTTAGGTGTTGTGAAATGCACATCTTCCTTAACTCTTTGGCCTGGAATACTAAAGTGATGGTGTGGAGGTGGGAGTTTGGGGGGGAGGGGGCACTGCAACAGAAGTGCATATAACTCAGCCCATATTACTACTTGAGACTGCTACAATGTTATCTCCTCAGTGAGGAATGAACACACAACTAGACTGTAGGTAGAAGTGTTTATTCCACAACGTGTGTTGTTAATAAGGTCGCCCATGTCTGAAAGCTTTTATTATATTGCCAGTTACATATGAGAAAACATAAGAATGGCATCCTGGAAACCTGACCTGTTGGGAACCGCTGCTCTAAGTCAAAGCTGACCTGGCTGAGACATAAGATGCAGAAATAAGGGATAAAATGGTAGCTTTAAGTGCAGAACTTGATACATCTCGTGTGTGTGTGTGTGTGTGTGTGTGTGTGTGTGTGTGTGTGTGTGTGTGTGTGTGTGTGTGTGTGTGTGTGTGTGTGTGTGTGTGTGTGTGTGTGTGTGTGTGTGTGTGTGTGTGTGTGTGTGTGTGTGTGTGTGTGTGTTTTCCTCCCTAATTGTATACCCACTTTTGGAATCATTCACTGACACAAGCAGACAATGTAGCTTAGTCCTCATTTCTAAAATGTACTTTCGATATGCTGTTTTTACCTTGTTCCTACAGCACTCTGAATAGTGCTAATGTGCACTTATGTTATTTAAAAAAAGTGCATTATTATTATTATTAATAATGTGTTTGTTCTGGAGTCCCCTGATTTGTACGCTTATTGATGAAGGAGTTAACTGGGAGGTGTGTCTCACGGAAAGATTGATGAATGATGACAGCGCAAAACAGCCATGAGCTAAAAAGGAACTCAACTGTCTCTTCCATTCTCCAGCCTGGCTCTGCTTCACACTGGGACTTGCACAGGAATCTTTACATGAGTCTCTCATAGGAACCAAACAATGTCCTATGTCCCTTGGTACAGTAAAGTAGCATTACACGTGTCTAAGTCGTGTCATTTGGCCACGACCGTGACACACTCAATGTGATTTTAAAAAAGCAGCTGGGGCAAAGAGAATGGATGATTGGTAACACTGCGTTAACAGTTTATCACCATCGTGAATAGGGCGGTAAGGGGGGAACAAAAGAATAACGTTTTTATGTCTGCATAATAAAAAATACTAAGTAAGCGGCAATACACATCAAAATCTCTGATTTGTTTACAGGAACATTTTCAGGACAATAATAAAAATATATATTTGGAACACCTCTTCTTACGTTAGTGTATACTCATGGACACAGCACCAGCTTTTCATTGCTTTCCAATCTGCTCTGGGATTCATTGGTAGCACCGAGGAATGTACTAATAGACTATTGTGCATTGCTGCATAGACAAACTATTTAAATCAGCCATGCAGAATGCCGCTCAAAACCAGATAATAGGATGCGATTTTCAGATAGGAAAAAAAAAAAGAAAAGGACAGAGCTAACATTTGGAATTAGGCCCAGGACAGGAATAAATCTCTTCTGGATTGGTTGGCTGTGTGGCTCTTCCTTTAAATAATGTGCTACTGTATGTATGTAACATTAATGCATATGAAAGAATGCATACATGATCGAACAATTATTATCCCTGCTTTATTGACGATGTAAGGTGAAACTGTTGAGATTATGGGGCTAGGTATGTAAGACAAAATCTTCCCAGAATCCCACACTGATGCAGGAGTTGGAGGAGGTTATCTATCAAAGTTTCCAAAACTAGGTACAAAAAAACAGCACCAAATGTATAAAACTCCACTACTGTCAGTTGTATTTTTTGCTCTAATAAATCGAGTTCTATTTGTATTGTAGATTTGCAGCCGGAAGACTCCGACACATAACCCGCTACAGGCGAGAGTTCATAAGATTTCCCTGTCCTTCCTAATGGATGCTGTGGCTGTGCAGTGTGAATAGAGGTGGATGAGCCTCCAACATTTTGTACATAGAAATAGGTCCCGTTATAGTTCCTGTACTCGTGCTGGATGGAGGCACATCCAAGCAATTCCTGTGCAAGTTCCCTAACCTGCACTGGGCAAGTCCCTCTGCACTGGGGTGCCAGTGGTTGGGGGGCTGCTAATGGGGTGCAAGTGGTTGGGGGGCTGCAGGTGAAGCCCTCGAGGGGTCCATGCGGCCCTCGGGCTGCCTGTCTCCCACCAAGGGACCATATAAACTTTATCAGCTGCTTTTTCTGTAAAATGGAGAATTTGTAATAGAACAAAAGTGGTATTTTGCAAACAAACCGAACCCCAACACACCATAGTGAACATACAAACTGAGTGAAGCAATGCGTTGCAGGACCACCTCGTAGCGAAAGGGATTACAGTTATATTTATATATTATAGATATATATAATAAAAGCAAACACATAGCGCACCAAAAGTGAATGGAAATGTGTATTAGTAAACACACACACACACATATACAGAAACTTACATTTAAAAAGGTAAAAAGGAGTTCCAATGGTCTGGATGAGAACTGACAGTCAAAACTATGTTATGCTGTGAGAGCTCGGTGCACCAAGCCCAGGACTGTCTGCTCGCAGCACCCGCAGAGCTTAGGGAACCCCCAAAGGCACAGCTGATGCAGCTTCTCCTCTAACTCCGCCTTACAAGCACGACGAGCTGGCTGCCGGCGTGCAGCGATACAAAGTAACTGCCTCGCTGTCTCACTTCCTGCTACCGCCTGTGGATGGAAACACTCGTAGCTGAGCATGCGCTCTGCTACTCGGGAGCAGGAAAAGGAACAGCTGACCGGCACTGCAGTTGAGGGGACCTTGCGTGATGACGTGTTAGGTGATAGTGACGACCTCCACGCGTTTCGCACTCACGTGCTTCATCGCCCCTGAGGCAAACGACGCTGCGGGTCGTGACATCACGTTGCCATGGCAAAGAAATGTCACGTGACACAGTGGGGTCATTTGATGCCGGGTTACCATGACGACGTGTCGCTGGAAGCCAAGGTAAGTGAGTTATAGAGGCCTCGTGAGTCCCCCGGCATTTAATTTAAATGCCTTGTGGGAGAGCGCGGGTACTCTGTAACTGCCGCCCCCCCCCCCAGAAAATCTCGTCCCCCCCAGTTTGCGGACAGGGGCTTTAAGGTACCTTTTGACAAACACAGTGAAGATGAGATTGAGAATATTATGAAAAAACAGCTTGTTACACAAGCTATGAATGTTGTTTGAGAATGTATGATTTCACAGCAATTACTGGCAATATTTGGATTATATGCAGAATGAGAGGATGAGTTCAAGTGAGGGGGTGAGGAGGGGAGGATTTTCCATATTCTAAATGGTTGGCAATATGAATCAGGCAGGGAGCCCAACATGGGAATTTATTAAATCTGTCAGGATGGTCATCACCCGGAGATTACAGAAGTATGCTCCCCAGGGCCTGCTTGGAAACACTGGAATAAAAATCATGAAACTCTTGCATTTCAAAAAGCCAAATACCACCATATTAAAATCAACTAAAAAAACGTTAGAACGTTTGACTTACTTCATAGGTTTAAACAAAGCTTGTCCATAATTTTGGAATGTCATGATGAGTTTCAGCTGAGTACCTCCAGACTTCATTGCTATTGAATAGAAAAACAAAAGCGATCATTATAATGGTTCTTCCTTCTGCCAACCATAATGTTTCTTTTTTCTTGTTGAATTACAGTGTTTCATTTTGAGACACTAATCTTCCAACGAAGCATTGCAGATACACGTATTGGAACAGTGTTCCTTCACTATTCAGTGACTTGCTAAAGAGCTCATTACACACCTCCTGCAACGCCGTGTTTTTAGAAACATCCAGTACAGTATTAAACAACCCATATTAAACATGAAAACCACACTGTGATTTCTAGCTAAAACATGCCTTCCCTGACACTAACCTGCTGACACCCCCAGCTGATTGCGATTTACTTTAAAAGTAGTGTGTATTCTCAGAAAACTATCATTATAGATGATTGGGAAGTTTAAAACATACTTATTTGTTTTCATATGCAGAACACATGGTTTAAACAAGCATTCCAGCAGAAAATAGTTATAACAGTTACAGTATAGTAGGTCAAACAATGCACTGAAGAACAAGATAACATGGAACAACATATATGGAACGCTGTGTCCTGCAGATCAGGTCTTCATGACAGGCTCGTGTTCCTGTCCGCACGTACGTTTCAGTTGTACTCCTCCAACTCTTATCCAGTGCTGCCATATACTGTAATATTGCAACGCATGCCCGGTGACTTACTGTATATACATGTTCTGACAAACCACTAATATCAGTATTGTCATTTTGTTTAAAGTCTTGACACTTGAGTGTCTCATTCCATTCTTATTTTACATGGACATGCCAAGCTCCTCCAATGTACAGTGCTGTTGATTCAAAATAACCCAATAGAAAAAGAAAACCCAATGAAACAATTGGTAGGTAGATGAAAGACGAAAGAATAAGGTATTTCCCACGTGCCTTATTGCGTTGTTGTCCCACAAAACAACTCAACTCTACTCTATTGAGTAGTTGTCTAACAAAAAAATTCACTCTTGAAGATAACCCCAAAACATCACACTAAATAGCACCCTCTTGTTTCATGACCATCTACTGTACACAGTATATATATTAATACCTATTGAATGGATTGACACAGACTCACATAACAAAAGCATCACAAAGACTGTAATATATAAGAAGAAGGACTATCAGAAACCTAGTTTATTTTAATGAACCCACCATTCAAAATTGCATTTGGAGCGAGGCTCCCCTTCAACCAAAACAAGCAACATGAGTTAATTTGATGGGAAAGTCTACATTTTTGTCATTATGGATTTTGGTGATTATTCTTTTGTAAAATCCATTGTCTCCCCCGCCCCCTCTCCACTCTCCCCCGTGTTTTTATTTTATGCACCATTTTTTCGTGTCCACATTCTGCTTTTGCTACATTTGTCACCAACCTGCGACTGAGGTTTTGCAGGAGCACGAGCACGAGCACATGCTTCATTCGGTTTTATCGGCTTCAACCGGAAGCGCGAGATGATCAGTCGGTGTGTTTCTGGCTACATTCTAAATGCGGAATCCCTATTTATAACTTATTATTTAGTATTGTATTCATTTGGGCAGCCCCTACCTAGCCCACTGTGAAGACTACATAGAAAAAACGTGTGGGACGATACACTACTTTATTTCAGGACGGATTTGATGCAGATTTTTTACAAGGAAAGGTTATATCCCTTTAGACCTGTATATATTTTTTTAACTAGGAGGAAGAAACTTTTGTTAAATACCATTATGACTTACTGTACGTGTTGAATAAATCTTCCACCCAAGAGACTTATGTGTAAGAAGTTATCCCTCTTAGATGTTATTTAAAAGCAACCATAATCAGCCATAACCATGGGCTATATTGGGTTCTTAATTTGTTTTCTTGTACAAATTGTAAGCGGTATAAATTATTGCTAACATAGTCATTTTGCTAAAGTGCAGACTTAATGACTCTATTTGACTTTGAAAATCATCTATTCAATAAACTACATTTTTAACTGGCTAGTACGCTCACCTTGATGGTTCTTCCATAATTGCTGCGTTCGGGCTTCTGCATTAATACAAAACTGGGCTCTTTTGTAACCCTTGTCTTTATTTTTATAACTAAATGTTATGTAGGTCTGGCCACTTTAATGACTGATTCATTACAGCTCAATCTCAAGCAGATTGCTGCTTTATTGACCAACGTTTTCTATTACATGGCCAGATTTTTCCCCAAGGAACGGGGAAATAATTAGAAAACGAGGGCCATTTAAGATATCACATTGAAAAAGGTAAACCACAAATGTTAGTTCTGCATGCAGTGAGGTGGTTGTACTTCAGCGATTCAGCCTGGTTTGAAATGTCCCAGTCGACTGATTTCGATAATGACTGACCCTTAGGGTCCTCAGCACAACACTGGAGACCATGCGACCTACATTACTTTACTGATGGGGGGCACGTGTAGGGTGCATGCGTAATTAAACCATAGATGCTGCAAATGCAAAGACACCTTTATACTGAGTACCAAAAATGAAACATGATGGGTGTCTTTAGTAAGATCCCCAGTTCTTTTTTCAGCAAATAAAAACTACAATTGAGAAGTTTGAAGGAGAACATATCTGTTGTATGGCTTTTTACTAGTATTTCTTTTTTACTTCCAAGACAATGCAATATATTTTTTATAAGGTTATTGAATGATATGCTGTGAAAAGGCAGCAAAAGCTTTTTTGACTATCATGGAAATAAAGGGGCCTATGCACTAAGCTCCGATGAGCCACTTGACGAGGCCTTATCGCCAAAAAAACCTACTGCTATACAGTAAGCTGTTATAAGTCGCTGATAAAAGGCCTTTTCGGCAATTTTTTTTCCAAGAAAACAAAATATCCAAGTGAGCGGCGGTTAGCCACTTATCGGCAGGTTTTCAAACTAATGCAATTCTAGTAGCCCCGATTAGCTTATCGAGGTAGATCGCGGCTCGAGAATAGAGATTTCCTCTCAAAATTGTCCCACCAGGAAATATAGGCAGGATGGTGGTGAGAAGCTGCCGATAAGCGGCGAGAGGGGACTTAGAAAATATTGAATTTTTCCTGTATCGGGTTGATGCCGGGAGCTTCCGGAGCTGATACCCATTAATATCAGCACCGGGGACCCGCGGCATGAATCCCATGCAATAAAAATGCATTTACAGTCAACTTCATTACCTTAGTGGCTAACCGCTAAGGCAACGAAGGGGTTAACCCCCTTCCCTATCCACAAAGGGCCAAATACCCCCTTCACCCACCCCCGCTACCCACAATAAACACTAATACCCACCTCCTCTACCCCCACATGATTGATACCAGAGGCTGCGGGGGTCCGGGGTTTCTAAGGCGGTCCCCGCGGGTGTCTGTGGGCCCTTGGGTGATCTCCGCGGTTCCCCGCTGATTGTGGTACAAATCGTGAGGCAAATATTTTTTTTGCTAACATTTAAATAAATACAACCCCCTCCCCCCCCCCAACACATACAGTACAGTAATGGTCTAGTAGGGCCGGGGTGGGTGGTTAGGCCACCCCGGTGGGTAGCAGGGGAGGTTGGTTTAATCCCTTAATTGCTATAGCGGTTATTAACCACTAAGGTGTTTAAGGGGGTAGGGGCTATTAGATTGTATTTTTTCTTGTATTTTTTCTGGCAACGGAGGACATGGCCCTGCAGTATGCTGATGATGATGCCCTTCATGATGCAGGGGTAAGTAGAAAGGTTTATTTACTTTATTGATGCTGGTTGGCTAATGTTTGATTTTATAATGGGCAAATTAGCTATTATTCATACATGGATAATAGGTATTTTTACCATTACTGTACCGTATGTGTTGGGGGTAGAGGGGTGTATTTATTTAAATGTTAGCACAAAATAATTTTGCCACTGGATTGGTACAGCAGGCCAGCGGGGACTCGTGGGGAGCACCTGAGGGCCCCCAGACACCCGCAGCGTTTGGTGTCAATCATGTGGGGGTAGAGGAGGTGGGTATTAGTGTTGTTGTGTTTTGAATGTTTATTTTGGGTAGCAGCTGTTTTAATATAAATGTTATTACTAGTGTAGATGAGCAGGGGGTCTCCGGAGCAGAACCGTGTTTATTTCAGGTCCGGGGACCCCCTGCTTCCTGAGATACAGACCCCGTTATGGGGTGTCGGTATCTCCTATGCATTTAAATGTCCCGCGTCACGTGACCGTGGGAATAAAATGCATAGGAGATACCGGCACCCCATAACGGGGCCTGTATCTCGGGAAGCAGGGGATCCCCGGACCTCAAATGAATGCTGATCTGCTCCGGAGACCCCCTGCTACAATACACTAGTGTTACATTTTATATTAAAAATGTTTGATCTCTGACGAGATCAGCGCAGGGACTCACCCTGCAGCAGAAATAAATCGCAGGGCGTGCCCTTATCAGAGAGCCGATCATCACGTCGCCGGCTACTCGCCAGTTTAGCAAATGTTGCTATCACAGGTATCACCGGGCTTTCTGCACCGCGATAGCAACGCTGTCAAAACTGGCAAATTAAACAGAACAGCGATTTTTTTTTTATCGGCGCTCAGTGCATAGGCCCCAAAGTATTACAGAGAGCTGAAGCTTCCCCTTTTTCTCTTCTTGGTATAGATAGACAGTATAAGTCATGGTTTTATCATGCCATGGAGGCTGGACATTAAAAAAGTCGACTTGATAAAAAATACATGTACTTATATGAGACAGTTTCACATGCTCCACACATCCTTCCCTAAAAGTATTTCTAGCTCCAATAATAAACAGTCTCTGCATTCTTTAACCTTAAGAGTACCACCGGACCTCCAGCACATCATGTGACCTGTGACACGTGTCCCAACACCCCCTGGAAAACAAGTACTTGTCTATGATGTACATGGTACATTATAAGGGTATTTGGCTGGCCAGACAGGGTCCCGTGCCCTAACAGACACCACCATCGACTTATGTGCATAAGGTGATCGAGTGTCTGCACCTACTCTAGCGCCCTTGAAAGTAATATCTTTCAGCCGACGCAGCAACGTGGGCACAAAAACAGTGAGATAGATGGTGATTACATCTCCATTGTATAATTATAATTACTACAGAATCCCTGGCTGTAGTAGAAGCACTATATGCTCGGAGATAATGGGAAAAAGCCATGTTACAGACCTGCCTGAGATGTGAATGCGCTCACAAGTGATATTTTCATTTCCTTAATTTTCTATGAAATGTCTTTTAACACAGTTAAATCGCAAACATTTATAATCACTACATATAGTAGTTCTTAATGAGGTATGTTGCTATATTTAGGTTCCTAATGAAAGTATGGTATACACACACACACAAACACACACACAAACACATACATATACACACACACAGTATATGTCATTTCCCAGAATCCCTTGCTGCAGTGGAAGCACCGTATGCTGGGCGATAATGGTGAAAGACATGTGCATGTGCTCACAGGTGATATTTTAATTTGAGAGAGAGATATATATATATATATATATTGTGACAAACGGCTTACTCCGGGGCTCCGCCGTCTGTCCGGGACTGTTAGAACACGGTCTTTTAGGGTAGGTTAAATGATGAGACGTCACGTACTGTTCCTTTAAACAGGCTATGCCTGGTTTATTCAGTCCCAGGCACTGAGACTGCCACAGTTTAAACAGAAAACAAAGCCAAACAAAAAGCTGCTCGTCTGAGCGATAACTTAAACTTAGATGTCCCTGACTCAGAGTTGGAAGTGGCTTGTCCACTTCCACCAACAAAATAAGTACCTTTGCTGTCTTTAGACAAACTAACAGAATGAATGAAGCGATTTGGGAAAGAGGCTTTCTCACCCCTCTGCAGTTCAGCAGCCTTCCAGGCTCTTGGGCGGGGCCCAGAGGAAACAGGAAACAGGTCTTATATACCTGAACTCTAATCAGCATGACAGGTGACAGAAAACAGGCAGCAGACAAACTGTGGAATGGAGTGCCTGTACCACGAGGCTGCCCTGTTCAGCTTAGACAGGACAGAAACTGTTCAGTATCCTGGGAGCCCTGTATATGGAGTTTATTACCAACCCCTGGTTTCTGTCACATATCCTCCCCCCCAGCTCAGACCTCGAGGGGTGAGCGACCATGGATATTAGGGAGTGCATCCTTGACAACCCGTCGGCATTGCCATGTTTGTGCCCCGACCTGTGTTCCACAGAAAATTTAAAGGGCTGTAGGCTTAGGAACCACCTGGTCACCCTAGCGTTCTTCTCCCTATTTTGACACATCCAGGTAAGGGGTGCATGATCTGTGACCAATCGGAACTTTCTCCCCAACAGATAATACTTGAGTGTCTCTACAGCCCACTTTATTGCGAGACACTCTTTCTCGACTATGGAGTAATTTTTCTCCTGGGGATTTAGTTTCCTACTTAAATAAAGGATGGGGTGCTCCTCCCCTTGAGACTCCTGGGAGAGTACCGCCCCCAGCCCTACCTCAGATGCGTCGGTTTGGACTACGAACTCTTTGGAGAAGTCAGGTGTGACCAACACTGGTTGGGCACAGAGAGCTTCTTTCAGGCTTCTAAAGGCCTGTTCGGCTTCGGGGGACCACTTTACCATTAGCGGTCCTCTTGCTTTTGTGAGGTCGGTTAGTGGGGTTGCCTTAGTTGCAAAATTGGGAATAAACCTCCTATAGTAGCCAATTAACCCCAAAAAGGTCCTTACTTGTTTTTTTGTGACTGGCCTTGGCCAATTTTGTATCGCCTCTACTTTGAGTGTTTGTGGTTTGAGTAACCCTCTACCAATAGAATACCCCAGATACTTGGCCTCCTCCAGACCAATAGTGCATTTAGCGGGGTTAGCAGTTAGTCCAGCAGACCGAACTGCGTCGAGCACAGCTTGGACCTTTGGAAGGTGGGACTGCCAATCTTCACTATGGATTACCACATCATCCAGGTAGGCGGCAGCGTACCGAACATGTGGTTTTAAAATTTTATCCATCATTCTTTGGAATGTGGCGGGAGCTCCATGTAAGCCAAAAGGCAGCACCTTATATTGAAAGAGGCCGTCTGGGGTTGAGAAGGCTGTTTTTTCTTTTGCCCTTTCTGTGAGGGGAACCTGCCAGTACCCTTTTGTTAGGTCTAGGGTTGTGAGATATCGGGCTTTGCCCAGTCTCTCTACAAGTTCATCCACCCTGGGCATAGGATAAGTATCAAATTTTGACACCGCGTTTAGTTTCCGGTAGTCATTACAAAACCTTGTTGTACCGTCTGGCTTTGGGACTAAAACTATAGGGCTGTTCCACCCACTTTGGGATTCCTCAATTACGCCTAGTTTTAGCATTTTTTTAACCTCTAAACTTATAGCCTCTCTCTTGGCCTCTGGGATTCGGTACGGTTTAAGGTTAACTCGGACCCCCGGTTCAGAGACTATGTCATGTTTAATTACGTTAGTTTTACCTGGCTGTGTAGAGAAGATTTCTTTGTTCCTTCTCACTAAACTCTGGACCTCTCGTTTCTGATGCACGGACAGTGTTTCAGCTATGCTAACCTCTGGGTCAGTTTCTTGATTCTCTGACGGACCTGGGGGTACTAGGGTTAACAAGACCTCTCTATCTTTCCAGGGCTTGAGTAGGTTTATATGGTAAATTTGCTCAGGTTTCCTCCTACCTGGCTGACTTACCCTATAATTTACTTCTCCCACTCTTTCCAAGACCTCATATGGCCCATGCCATTTAGCAAGGAATTTACTCTCCACGGTGGGAACCAGAATTAGTACCCTATCACCTGGAAAAAAAATTCTGACCCTAGCACCCTTATTATACGTATTCCTTTGTGCTTCTTGAGCTTTCTCCATGTGTTCCCTCACTATGGGTAGGACTGCAGCAATGCGGTCCTGCATTTGGGCAACATGCTCTATTACACTTCTGTAAGGGGTAACCTCGTGTTCCCAAGTTTCTTTGGCTATATCCAGTAAGCCCCTTGGATGTCGGCCATACAATAGTTCAAACGGGGAGAAGCCTGTGGATGACTGGGGAACTTCCCTAATGGCAAATAACAGGTATGGTAACAAACAGTCCCAGTTTTTCCCATCCTTATCGACCGCCCGGCGTAACATGCTCTTTAAGGTTTTATTGAACCTTTCCACTAAACCATCTGTTTGTGGATGATAGACTGAGGTTCTGAGATGCTTGATTTTTAGGAGTTTACATAGCTCTTTTGTTACTTGGGACATAAATGGTGTTCCCTGGTCAGATAAGATCTCTTTAGGAATTCCGACCCGGGAAAACAGAAGTACTAACTCTTTTGCTATGTTTTTAGCAGAGGTGCTACGTAGGGGAACTGCCTCCGGATATCGGGTAGCATAATCTAATATTACCAATATATGCTGATGTCCCCTAGCAGACTTTATTAGGGGTCCTACTAGATCCATAGCAATCCGGTCAAATGGTACCTCTATTATGGGAAGGGGTACCAATGGGCTGCGGTATGCTTTGAACGGGGCGGTGATCTGACATTCTGGGCATGAGGAACAATAGTTTGTAATTTCTGCCAGAACCCCAGGCCAATAAAAGCTTCGGAGAACCTTTTCTTTTGTCTTTTCCACCCCTAGGTGTCCCCCCAATGGATGACTATGTGCGAGGTGTAATACTACGTTACGGAATGTCCGTGGTACCAACAATTGTTTAGTTGTAACTGATTTTCTTTTATCAACCCGATATACTAGGTCGTTCTCTACCTCGAAGTAGGGGTAAGCAAGTGACCTATCTGGTTGGCCATGAGTACTATTCTGGTCCCGTATATTTCCCCTTGCTACCGCTAATGTGGGGTCCTCCCACTGGGCCTTCTTAAAACTCCCAGGACTGACCTCTAGGTCAGCGAGGGTCTTATCCTGTACTGGGGTGGTAAGTGCCTGATCAACATCTTGATTTGGGGTATTCCCTACCAAAGTAGTGATGGGGAAGGGAATTTCACAGCACTCCTCCTTTTCCCCCTTCTTATTTGGGCCCTCGTCAACCTCCATTTCTGAAAAAGGGAAAGGATTTGTTTCTTCTAACACTTCGTTATGGTCTGCTATTGAACTCTGGGCGCTATTCTGAGCTGGGGACCACATTTTTAGAAAATGGGGAAAGTCGGTCCCTATTAACACATCATGTGCCAGTTTGGGTACAACACCCACCTTGAAATCTAAAGAACCAAATTCTGTTTCAAAAAAAACATCAACAGTGGAATATTCATGATTATCCCCATGTATACAACAAATTGCCACTCTTTGTGAACTGTTTACCTGTTTCTTCTTAATGGGCAATAGGTATTCGGACACTAGTGTGACCATACTCCCAGAGTCAAGAAGTGCCCGAACCCTCTTACCATTAACCTTTACAAATGCCCACAGATGGTTATTCAAGGGGTCCTCTGGGCTAGGGCCCATACATTGGGACAACAGCGAATAAGGTTCCACGCTGTTGCATTGCATGGGCTCATCATTTAGTGGGCAGATTTTTGCTGTGTGGCCCCTCTCATGACAATTTACACATTTAGGTACATAGTCTGTGTCCCACTTAGAGCCTTTTCCCGGCTCCCCATGTTGGCTATTGCCCTTAGTGTGCGAACCACTGTTGCTGGAGCGGCGTGAAGGTGGTCGCCGCTCTTCAGCGCCCCTTAACCCCGGTACCCTTTTACCGTCTCTGGAAGAGTCCTGGAACCTCGGATAGTGGGGTTGCTCCACGACTGTGGGTTGCGGGTGCTCTTCTGCTGCACTGTACCTTTCTACAAGGGCCACAAGCTCATCCGCATTGTGGGGGTCACTCCGACTGACCCAACGGCGTAAGGCAGAGGGAAGTTTCCTCAAGAACTGGTCCATGACCAACCGTTCCACGATGTGGCTTGCTGAGTTGATCTCGGGTTGTAGCCACTTCCGGGCGAGGTGGATGAGGTCATACATCTGGCTTCGGGTGGCTTTATCCATCGTGAAGGACCATGCGTGAAACCTTTGGGCACGAACAGCCGTGGTTACGCCGAGGCGGGCGAGGATCTCGAACTTCAATTTTGCATAGACGTTAGCTTCGGCTGGCTCTAGATCAAAGTAAGCCTTCTGGGGTTCGCCGCTTAGGAAGGGTGCGATTAGACCAGCCCACTCAGCTTCTGGCCATCCCTCTCTCTGTGCCGTGCGTTCAAACGTGAGAAGATAGGCTTCCACATCATCCGAGGGTCCCATCTTCTGAAGGTAGTGGCTTGCCCTGGTCATTTTCGGAACTGGGGCTGCCTCTGCCAGTGGAAGGTTACTGATAGTCCCCCTCAGGATCTCGAGTTCCTGCTGTAAGCCCTGAGCGAACCGCTTTTGCTCCTCTCTCAGCAGGCGGTTTGTCTCTTGCTGGTTTGCATTAGTCTCTTGCTGGGCTATTAACAGCTGTCGCTGGGTTTCACTCGCCTGTTGCTGGGCTTCATTCGCGTCTTTCTGGACAGCGACATTGCGTACCAGCGCACTCACCACGTCTTCCATCTTGTTTGGAGAGAGAGGAAAAAAACCTTCTTTTTTTTTTTTTTTTTTTTTTTTAAAGTTCTTTAACCCCCAGACCTTTCAGTGTTCTGCCCGCATTCTCCACCATATGTGACAAACGGCTTACTCCGGGGCTCCGCCGTCTGTCCGGGACTGTTAGAACACGGTCTTTTAGGGTAGGTTAAATGATGAGACGTCACGTACTGTTCCTTTAAACAGGCTATGCCTGGTTTATTCAGTCCCAGGCACTGAGACTGCCACAGTTTAAACAGAAAACAAAGCCAAACAAAAAGCTGCTCGTCTGAGCGATAACTTAAACTTAGATGTCCCTGACTCAGAGTTGGAAGTGGCTTGTCCACTTCCACCAACAAAATAAGTACCTTTGCTGTCTTTAGACAAACTAACAGAATGAATGAAGCGATTTGGGAAAGAGGCTTTCTCACCCCTCTGCAGTTCAGCAGCCTTCCAGGCTCTTGGGCGGGGCCCAGAGGAAACAGGAAACAGGTCTTATATACCTGAACTCTAATCAGCATGACAGGTGACAGAAAACAGGCAGCAGACAAACTGTGGAATGGAGTGCCTGTACCACGAGGCTGCCCTGTTCAGCTTAGACAGGACAGAAACTGTTCAGTATCCTGGGAGCCCTGTATATGGAGTTTATTACCAACCCCTGGTTTCTGTCACAATATATATATATATATATATATATATATACTGTATATATATACAGTGCCTGTGACTTACTGAATAACTTCTACTCAGAGACAAAACCATTTTATATTTAGTTTTAGCGGAAAAGCAAATCTTGTCACCCACGCCTAAAATCCCCATTCTAGATATTGGTGTGTGAGCCTTCTCTACACATGATATATGCACGGGAATAGTATATAATCCACGGGCACAAGAGTGCTCTCCTTCGTCAGGCTCATTCTGCGCTTCTGTGAGCCAAGACAGTATAACTTCTTTTCTAACCACATGAAACATTACAGCATTCAAACCGCTTTGTTGTCCTGTTTAGAAAGGCCTCTCTCATTCATTCATCACTGCAATGTTAATCAATCTGCTAGTTCTGGGCAGGTTTATTGCCTTCCTTTTCCATAAATTAATCAATGATACCATATTTCACCAAGTTTTACAACACATTTTGCAACCACGTTTCCACGCTTTTCAACACCATAACAATGATCTTTACTAAACAGAAGAAGCTGTTGGTAGAGAACCCCAGCATATCCGCTGAACTCCCAAGTCCCTATTATTACAGCTGCTGTGTCCCAACAAACTAATAGTGTTATTTACAGCTTCAGTTCTACTCACTTAAAGCAGCAGTCCCAGATGCCTTTTTTGTTATTTTATTTTTTTAATTTTTTCCCCTTTAATTTGTTCATCAATACATTGATAAGTTATTGGCTAAGTTACTGATCGATCCGTTCTCCTGTGATCGACTGGCAAAGATTCGGCTCGGGGGTTCACTAAATGGCTTGTCAGTGCAGCAGAAGAAGACTAAAGATGCAAAGTTCTCTGGCGAAGATCATGTGACCAGGCAGTCACTAGATACAATTGGTGCACTGCTAGAGAGGGGGCAGGGCTCAAAAATGGGTGTGCCAGAGCCTGTTTCAGAAGAGGAAGGGGATGTGACTTTGTAAATGGTTGCTATAGAAACAAAAAATGCATGTTACATTATAATACATAAAAAATGTCATTCGCAGTGGTTTAAAAAAAATAATGCTACAAGTATTTTCTCATAGTGCAGAACTGATTTTTTTTTTTTAAACCACACATGTAGGATATTGTTTGATCTGCAGCTTTAATACTCAAATAATTACTTTTACATTCCCCTTTTGATCCAAATACTCTGATAGGTTTCTACTTTGCACAAATAGTGATGTAACAAGTTTTATTTATCATTACCCTTAAAATGGTCCATGGTATTTAAACATTTCAGCCCTGTGCACTGCATCATTGAAACCCCTCATTACCCTGTAATACAAACAGTTGGTGTTACAGTATTTAGTTCCCTCTATTTGGTATACAGCCAGTCCTCGGTTATCCGACACAATGCGTTACTCAAAATGGCGTTGGATAGTGAAACGTTGTAAAGCGAAACACGTTTTCCCATAGGAACACTGTTTAAATGAAAGGTTCCGTTCCTGAAGGCATTTTTAGCACTAAAATACACCAAATATTTTACGCAGGCAATAAGATACCCAGCACACACATAAATTATATAGTGTATATACTGTATTATACATATAATATAACATAAATAATATATTATATAGTATAATATAATATTATATAGTATATTATATATATATATATATATATATATACACGCTCTTACAACGCTTTGCAACGTTGTTTATAGACATATATATACATAAACAACGTTGTAAAGCATCGTAAGAGCGTTGGATAAGCCGTTTTGGCGTTGTAAAAATGAACATAGCGTTGCATAGCGTTGGATAAGCCATTCGTTGTTAAACGAAGCGTTGTTAAACGAGGACTGCCGGTACTGTAGTATTTTCTGCAGTTGGACTTGGACTTGGTTTACATTTAAGTGAGAATTAGGCATATCATAAATGACAAAATACCTGAATGGCGGAGAAGTTTATTCAAGCTGAACGTTTACAGCTTAAACACAATCTATAGGTAGCAGACATTACTGAACCCGCTGACGTGCACTGTGTGCGTCCCACTGAAAGACGCCTGTAGGTTACTAACTTTAACTCCACCTGTGCTGGTGTGAACTACAATGCGTCTCAAAATGCAATATAAATCACACACGTACAAAGAAAATTATGCTACAGTAACATTACAGCTAACAATCACAGGTTTAGACAGAATCAAATTACCAATTGTGGCTCAGTCACTCACTGTGATTAATCTGCCCACTTATGTTTCATTATTTGAGAGGACAAAAGTATAATATGGTTTCTGATGGAATTAAAGCTGCAGACCGAGCAATATCCTACATGTGTGTTTTTTTAAAATAAATTAGTTCTGTACTATTTGAAAATACTTGTAGCAATATTATTTTTTAAAACAACTCCAAATTACATTTTTAATGTATTATAATGTAACAAGCATTTTTTGTTTCTGTAGTAACCATTTACAAATTGACATCCCCTTCCTCTCTGGCACACCTCTTTTTGAGCCCTGCCCTCTCTCTAGCAGTGCACCAATTGTATCTAGTGACTGCCTGGTCACATGATCTTCCCCACAGAACGTTGTATCTTTGGTCCTCTTCTGCTGCTCTGACAGCCATTTAGTGAACCCCCGAGCCAAATCTTCGCCAATTGATCACAAGAGACCGGATCGATCGGCAACTTAGCTAATTACTTATCAGTGTGTGGACTGTATTAATGCATATATTAATGAGACATTTTTTATTTATTTACTTTTTTTAAACGGCAGCTTGGACTGCTGCTTTAAAAGGTTAAAAAAATGTAACATTTTAGTAAAAAAGGAACATGGAACTGGGACTATCATTAACTGCTCCTAAGAACTACAATTTCGTTGCAGTTTGCTTTCGAGTGAAAGCATGGATAGACCGTGCACAGGGGAAATGTGCATTAAAATGGGTGGTGTAGTAAAAAAAGAAAAGAGTGAAATTAAATGGTAATTTCCACATTTCTAATCCTGCAGTTGAGAGAATAATGTCACCGAGTTGCAATGGATTGAGATACTGTGCTATTTAAAAGTGGTTATATAACACCCCAGCCAATACTATTGACACACTAAGGCAGTGGTTTTCAGCCAGGGTTCCTAGGAACACTTGGGTTCCCCAGGCATCCCTAAAAGGATCCCGGCAATTTTCTGGTCATTTGAACATTTTATAAAATACAGAAGAAGTTACAATGCATCTGATCTCAGACTCGCTGTTAGAGAGGGTTGCGGTTCCTTACAATGCATCTGATCTCAGACACGTTATTAGAGAGGGTTGGGGATCCTTACAATGCATCTGATCTCAGACGCGCTATTAGAGAGGGTTGGGGTTCCTTACAATGCATCTGATCTCAGACACGCTATTAGAGAGGGTTGGGGTTCCTTACAATGCATCTGATCTCAGACACGGTATTAGAGAGGGTTGGGGTTCCATACAATGCATCTGATCTCAGACACGCTATTAGAGAGGGTTGGGGTTCCTTACAATGCATCTGATCTCAGAAGTACCATTAGAGAGGGTTGGGGTTCCTTACAATGCATCTGATCTCAGACACACTGTAAGAGAGGGTTGGGGTTCCTTACAATGCATCTGATCTTAGACACATTATTAGAGAGGGTTGGGGTTCCTTACAACGCATCTAATCTCAAACACACTATTAGAGAGGGTTGGGGTTCCTTACAATGCATCTGATCTCAGAAGTACCATTAGAGAGGGTTGGGGTTCCTTACAATGCATCTGATCTCAGACACGGTATTAGAGAGGGTTGGGGTTCCTTACAATGTATCTGATCTCAGACGCGCTATTAGAGAGGGTTGGGGTTCCTTACAATGCATCTGATCTCAGACACACTATAAGAGAGGGTTGGGGTTCCTTACAATGCATCTGATCTCAGACACACTATAAGAGAGGGTTGGGGTTCCTTACAACGCATCTGATCTCAGACACGGTATTAGAGAGGGTTGGGGTTCCTTACACTGTATCTGATCTCAGACACGTTATTAGAGAGGGTTGGGGCTCCTTACAATGCATCTAATCTCAGACGCGCTGTCACGGGAGACCAGGCCATAAACACCTTTTCAAAAGGATCATGCATTGAGCAAAACAAGTTAATGAAATAAATTGTAAATGTATTCACAGGAATAGGCAAACACACAATATTACACAAACTACAGCAAAAAGACACACTTACTTTGGGAATTGGGGTAACAACCTAGACTCTCCTAGATGCAGGGAATTCTATCCCTGATAACAGTTGCAAAAACAGGACAGAAAATATTCCAGGCAGCTTTCGCTGAAGCAGCCCTTTTCACACTGTTCCGTACAATATACACTTCGTCTTCATGGGGAGATATTATCGAGACAATGTGTCTACATGCATCCAGGCATCTGACCTGATTCCTGGGTTCATTTTTAGGGGAACCAGCAACTCTGGGCCCTGACTAGATAGACACAATCTAACAGTTTGGTCCAAGAGCTGACACTCCTGAACCCCAAAACATAGATTGCTCTGACACAGTGGCCAAAACGGAAGTATCTAAACAGAAGTGGAGTCATCTTCACTTCTGCTTCCTGTATCCGGAGTGTGCTCGTGTCACATGATCGCTCGGGGCGTGCCTGGGGTCCAATGACACTGTAAATGAGGCTATGCTAGTCATGCGAGCCGCAGAGGTGATTTGTGCTCTAGGGGGAAACGCGACGGGGAGGTGTGGCCGTGACGTCACAGAGCTGGTTCGCCCTCATTGGCTGAACCGCTCACGTGATCCGGCCGGCGCGACAAAATCAAATGATTTTGTCTGCTGGGCAATCGCGCGCACGTTCACGCTTCATCGCGCGCTCTATGGCCTGCCTCACAGAGGCACGGCCTTTTGTTCGCGCTGCTCTAAGTATGGACGCGGCCTTAGTCTAATTTGAGAAATTCTCTAAACTCGCTAGATTCGCCTGCTCTGAGACATTAAATAGGGTCGTACACCAGGCTCGCCTCCCTGTCCGACGGTATTTCGCTGAAAGTTTGCGACATTGCAAAATGTAAGACTCATTCCGTTGCGTTTTCTCGTTTCTTTCTGTGTCTGTGTGTAAATACTCTCCAGGTACTCCGCTGGTAAACTCTGGCACCTATTTAAATGCTCCTTAATAAGGATTTCCGTACATTTTCTGTATGGGGAAAAAAAAAACCTTTTAAAACCATATAGAACAAACCATTTGCTAACACAGTGGAAATAGGATTAAGAGCCTTTACCCAATGTGGCCATTGAATAAAAAAATCCCCATTAAAGGTAACTGGGATTTTCATCCCCAAACAGCCACTTCAGACAACATAGAATGACCCCCTTATCCTTGTTCTACACACAGTATGTTATCTTAACTAATTGGGCTATGTTCTTAGCTCTTAGAAAGAATGGGCGTGAATAGGGAGGGAGTTTATTCCTACAAGACCGTGCAAACTGACACCTTGGATTACTTTTGTGGGCGACGGACCCTCGATAAGCAGATGTTTGGTACGAAAAGTTTATTGAACAAGATGTTCATCTTGATATTGCAGAAACAGCCACAGCACGAGTTAAAAGAAACAGCGCCGTGAAAAGATAAGGCCGTCATTGTTATACAATTCACATGACCTTTTTATTTCATTCACGTGGCTGTTAGAAAAAACTTGACATTCGCTTGAGTACAACAGCAAAACCTAAATAGTTTAAGTAAGAATTTAATCTATGCTGTTCTCCAGAAGTAATAATTTGTTCATAAACTCAGTTAGGATATTCATCTTGCACTGTCTGAGAAACATTTCATCATTTGCAAATGTCAAAAAGAAAAATGTAAGTGCCAGTTCCTTTAATTCAGAACTTCAAACACAATATTCTTGAACAGAGAAATGGTGCATTGTTTACTCATGTAGTACGTTATGTACGATGTTCTCTTTAGGCTAAGGCCCCGGTCACGCCGCTGTAACGCGCGCCCGCGATATTGGTGGCGCGTTCAGCCGATTCCCCGGTCTGCAGCTCACTGCAAGAGGAGAGACCGGGGGGGGGGGGGGGGGTGGCGTGGCGGGGAAGTGATGGGGGCGCGGCCATGACGTCACCCGGCAGGTTCGTCCTCATTGGCTGAACCGCCGGGGAGCGTGCCTAATCGCTCGACGCGAGTCCTGCTCTCAATTCTATTGAGAGCAGGAGCAGCTCTCGCCCGAGCGCTGCGGCCCCCCCTCGCAGCGGGCCCGGTGCCATTGAGGGGAGGGCTCTCGTGCGCGCAGCGTCCGCCACAGCGGACGCTGTAGTAGGCAGCAGGGGCAAGGCCTAAGGCAGAAGAGTTGAACCACCGTAATCCCAGGTGAGCAGATTCCACAGCTGCAGAGAAGTCCTCCAAGGACCAAAGTGAACTCATTCTAGTGACATGTTTATTGATACCTTTTTTACATAAATTTTACCCAAATAAGTCTTTTGAATTTATATTTTGACGTTAGACTTGGGAGGGGTTTGATTTCCTCTGGCTGTCCTTTTGTGTGAGGTCTCTGTGTGTGAGGTCTCTGTGTGAGCAGCGAGTGCTTGTAGAGCCAGAGTCCCACCTCCTCTTATCTTTATTGGCTCTCTGATAAGAAGGGGGGGGGGGCGGATAAGGGGAAATAAAACACTTGATTGATGAACACTTCCCCATTCAGAGGCCCCTAAGAAATTCAACTTCTTACTGTGTGGGATTACACCTTTAAGTGAGAGAGTGCAACCACTACAAGCCTGGTATATATTGGGGGCCTAAGCTTGGATTTGGTCAGTAATAGTCCGTCATGTTTTTTTCTGCACAAATACTAAAGAGACTTAGGACAGTTGTGCAATAGTGTGCACCTGATTTGAATCGAAAACCAATGAAAAAACAAGCAGTCCTATCACATACAGGGGTGAGCAAACTTTTTATGCAGAGCCCCCCTTTTCATCCATGACAATTTCTCGGCCCTCCCCCTGCCTGATGTAATAAAAATCACATGAAAAAAAACAAACCTTTATTAAACGGTATACGATGTAAATACTAATATGTCTAAATACTTATTTCAACAGCTCTCGCTTGCAAAATTAGGCTGCGTCCAGGCTGCTGCTGAGAGCGGTAACATCACCAACTCTCCAAGCATGAGCACAGGGTGTCCTGCATAATTCTGCAAGCACGAGCGGGGGGGCATGGATCGGGGCTATTTATTTGTGTGGCTGTGTGTGCGCGTGTGTGCGCATTGACTGCTGCTGAGAGTGCTTCAAAGTCACTTTTGTTTGTCTCCCCAAGCTCAAAGCTTGGGAAAGCGTACGCCCCCAGTTTGTGCACCGCTGCATTCAATCACAACACCCATGCACACACAATCACGACACAGCACGCACACTCAATCACAACTAACACAGACACACCACATAGACACAATCACACACTCAATCACAACCACAACACCCACACCACACACTCATATCACAACACACACCACACACACTCAATCACAACCAACACAGGCACAACAGACACACACAACACACAATCACAACCAACACACACTCAATCACAACACACACACAAACACACACAAACACAATCACAACCAATACAGACAACACACACTCAATCACACCACACACTCAATCACAACACACACATCACAACACACCACACACTCAATTACAACCAACACAGACAACACACTCAATCACACCACACACTCAATCACAACACACACATCACAACACACCACACACTCAATTACAACCAACACAGAAAACACACACACTCATATCACAACACACTCCTTCCCCCAGGTGAAAGTACTACTACTGTACTGCATGCTCCGGTCCCCCATGCTGCTGAACACTGGAGCAGGTAAACAGACAGGAAGAGAAGGAGGGCTTGTGTCTGTGTGCAGAGAAGCCCCGCCCCCCGCGGCAAGCACAGGGAGCAGCAGCACGGAGCTTGTCAGCTGCTTGGCCGCCCGTGCACAGCTCTGCCCGCCCCCAGGTTTCGACGCACAGCCTGCTCGCCCCCCCTAAATAATTTGGCGCCCCCCAAGGGGATGTGCCCCCCAGTTTGCACACCGCTGACATACATTCATCTTAAACAGCAATTTATCTTCAAAGTGCCAAATTTAAAAAAATGCTCTGAAAGCGAGATCTGGGATGTACAAAGACGGCCAGTTATGGTGAAATCCAGCGTCACCATTTCATCTTCTGGTACGGAAACATATGTTTGCAGCATTCTATGTAAACTCCTCTTCCTGTGACCTCACATGTAGCTGACACTGGAAATGTTGCAATACAGGGAAGGTGAATTTGTACACATGGGGATTTTAGCCTGCTGGGTAACACCACAGCTAAAAGCACGGTTTATTCAATCAGCATCATTAACAGTCAGCGCCTCATATAAAAATAGAATAGGTGGCTTCAGAGATTGCTATTTTCTCTTGACACCACACATTTGTCAATAAATGATGAATGCGCCGGCGAGGATACGAACGCTGCCAGGTCTCAGCAGTGGAAGGTACAAAGGGTAATTTTAACTTGAAAATTGCGGAAGGCTCTATAAAAAGAATGAAGCACATTCCTTCCAGAGAGGTGAGCACGGCAATGGCTCATCACATCAGCTCTGCAGGTGAGGGGAGACATTTATATCACCTAGAAAATGAGCATAGTGTATTGTATAGTAATGATAGTTACCTCTATGCCCTACCAACCTCCTTTAGAGCTTTCTCCTGAAAATCTAACATCAGCAGTGTGTATCCATGCCTGACATGTTAATCGTATGCGTTTCCCGACCCCCTGGCCTAACCTACAATAATAACTACGGGTGGACACCATTCACTGGTGCTTTGCTGTTGGATCTAAAAATGATTCGTGTTTCGGTTTTTGTTTGGCCGGAATTTAATTGGTTTTGGATTTGTAAAAGATTAAGGGGGGGAAAAAAAAGTCAAAATAAGCAGGAAACATTTTGAAATATTGTTGGGGAAATGCAAGCTTTTGTGCATAAGTTTACAGGTTTTCCGTTTACGAACCCAAACGATCACCCAGTTTCTAAAAACAAAACCCACACACAATAACAATACAATGCTGAGTCTTTCTCAGCTTTTGTCTTTGGTCAGATCTGAAAATTAGTTCTGGAGTTCAACTCAAACATCCAAACAAAGACTGAAATTCGCATATCTCGGCTTACGATCTCATGAAGCTGCCCGTCCTTAAGGCTAAGTCCCCACTAGCACTGAGCGGGCGGCGCTTGCGGTGGGGACTTACATATATATATATATATATATATATCAGTCCCCGTTCACGCGGTGCGCGCAGCAGTCGTGCGCGGGCACACACGCTCACCCGCGATCGGAGCTTAGGTAAACAAAAAACTATACTTACCCGCGCGCTCAACTACCCGCAATGCTCCCCCCCCCTCCCCGCGCGCGCGTATAAGCAGGACACCCGTCGCTCATGCTTGGAGCGCTTTCCAAGCATGAGCGTGCTCAGCGCCAGCGGGGACTCAGCCTCTGAATAGGAATAACTTCATTAGTTGGTTGGCGGGGTTTGAGTATTTGAGTATAAGCAAAGGGTCATCAGCGGCAAACTATCGAAGTCCCAATAATGTTTTTAGGGGAACGGTGCTACTGTACACATAAAATAAATACTTATACTTTGTTCAGGTTCTTTACTATAGCCTGTTCATAAAGAGAACTGTCCTAAATATAGACCTCTTTGAATGATGCTATATTTAAAGCAGCATTTCATTCAAAATACTATATGTGTTTTTTTGTTTTTAAAATAAATCAGTTGTGTAATATTAGACAATACATAGTGTATTGTTTCTTTCTTTTTTCACTCTTTATGCATACCCTCCAACTGTCCCTAAGTAGCAGGAACATTACATGTTTTTGGCTCCTGTAAGACCAGCTGTGACTATTACACAGAAAGTGTGTGTGTGTCTCACTTCCATAGGGATTTCTACCTATCTTATACCCACAAAATGTTTGGGGGTCTTGTTATGCCCTTTTCCAAGATTTTTTAATGTATTAAGCTTCCTTGGGTCACTATAGCAACCATTTAGGTCGCTACGCCGCTTCCTCTTTTGAAATAGGCGGCCATATTGGGAAGCAGGATCTTCAGCGATTGATCACAGGGGAGAATGGAACGAGCAGCAGCTTGGATAATTGCACTGCCGTAAGGAAAATGGGCCTTTAATAAGTCAAAAATAACTGTAAGCAAAAAGCTGCATATATTTGAATCTAACATTAGTTAGTGGGATTTTATTGCAGGCTCTGTATTAATAAAAAAATAACTTTATTCGTCAGGACAACCAAACAGATCTGAGCAAGCACAATGTACCTACTGGCACAATCCACAAGCCTATACGAAGCATTGACTAATTATCACATGGCTATTATTGCTCCTTTTAAATATAAAACGAATGACAATATTTAAATATATAGACAGGTGGTCTTCTATGAACTAGGATTCTTTACAGGTTATCAAACTTGACTCTCTCCCTGCCCAAGTGCCTGCAACTCATTGCTGAGCGTTGCGGGCTCTTCTGGGGTTTAACCGAATGTATCAACCAACAATACAGATATTCTTGCATGCAAACAGATGGAGAGTCAATATATCGGCACAAATGCAATGGACTTACCCACACTGGTGATTTTCTGTCCACTGAGGTCTTGCAGCAAAGCTCCTATTGCAGGATTTTTCCTGGAATATAACTCGTACCGATTAATACCAATATGGAACTTTAACCAGTTTGGATAGGAGTCTACATGAGCTTCTCCCGTAGGCAGGAATTCTTCGTCTTCATTGCCTTCATTAGCTGCGTTTTGCCTAGAGAAAGAGGCAACGATATTGTATGTGCGGTGTGATCAGGAAGTAGCATGAAATCTGTGAACTTAACATTTATCTGTGAGGAAGACATGAATAAGACTAACTACACACAATTAATTATATTAGAAATAGACAACTCGTAATAGTGGCACTCAATACCATTATACGTGTATTTATTATTTAGCCCTCGTGTTCCAGAGAGATCATTGGCAGAACTTTATATATATTTACAAGTTCAGTCAAAATCAAAGCTGGTGTTGGGGATATGATTTTTATAAGCCCATGTTTGCTAAAATGGGGGTACAGGACAATAAAGACAAAAGGAAGCTTAAAAGACACAATAGCCATTAAACTATTGGGTGGTATTTTCATGTATTTCACAGTCACCCCCAAACCTGTTAAACCCTATGTCACATGTTGTATAGTGATTTCACGGATTATGCTTCACAGAAGGATTCTGGGTAATAATATGCAAATGAACACCCAACGTGTGTAATTTTTAACTACCTATTCATTCTAGACATGCATATTTCCGCAGAGTTTTTTCTTGGCTGCATTACACAGCCTTTGCAGCAAATCCTGGACTAGGAAAGTTGAGAATCAGAAAACCTACTTAAAAAAAAAAAGGTTTTGCAAACGTGAGATTTTACTTTTAACCCTACTTTTGCCAAAGAGGCCTCCAGCACGTCACTGCATATTAGTTGCGACGTTGAATATTCATCCTTTAATATTATAATTCTAAAGCCACTGCAGAAAGTAAATATTAATGGTTATTCTAGAGAACTGTTACATTTTCATTGGATTAGCCTCGAGGGCAAAACTGGTCAAAACAATCACAGGGAACAGCTCAAATGTTGTTTTCCAATCGCCAGACATCCATAATGTAATAGGAACTCCAATCCAGCAATTATCCAGTTCTGCTAAAGACAAGCACAATGCAGCTGTTTTAGACAATACAATGTCACTTAGCTTGAGAGAGGGTGCTGTTGTATTAGATAAAGCTCTGTTGTTTTCTTTCTAACTGCTCACCTTTTTGACAGCTATATAAAGAGTAATTTACGGATTAAAAGTACTTACACTGAACGTAAACACTGCTATTTCGTAGAAATACAATTTTTTTGGCATTACACTAACTACCACCCTGACCCCGCTTCAGGTATACATGTGTGTTTGCCTGTGTTTTATCGAGGTGAAACTTTACATAATAGTATATCTTCTTTTTGTGCTTACTTTACAATAATAAGGCCAGTGCAAACATTGTGGTATCAAAGTCCAGTTTGAACACTGTGCCTTCCACGGCCCACATTCTGACCTATTTACCCTTTCTGGAAGAGAAAAATCGAAACAATCCTGTAATAACAATTATATGCGTTTAATTAACACATGCACACATGCACAGTACCATACAATGTGCAAATCTGCTTGCTGATTTGCATAGACCAGAGTCCCAGACATTTAACGAATACGTCGGATTACAAAAACAAAATATTTTCTTTTTTAATAAACTCGTTACAACGATAATTCAGTGATAATGCATTTTCTAGTGCCAATAAAATCATGCTACACGTTTTACCTACATTATAATATGCACATTACAGTTTATACACAATGAAGAATATCCTTTATTAGCAGGGTTTATAATGACAAACAAATTAATTATTTGTAGGGCGCCGCAAAGAAACTAAATAGTATGCAGTGAATATCCGATTATGTGGCCCTTGGTGTATTCTGAACACATGTAAAGGTTTCTCTTGCTTGAATAAAGACAGGTGTTATAAATGTGTTACACACTTACCAGTCCAGGTTTTCTGCAGCTTTCGGGTTAAATCTGATATCACTGTTAACATTAAACAAGACATCATCCTCTGTCAGCTCAGGCATAGCACTTTTATACAGTGGATGCTCAAATAGAGCAGCCAGCCTGGAGTATACCAACCCAAGCCTGGCATTCTTTATATTCCCATCTTGAATGAGCTGCTTATTATTATCGAGGTCTTTCTCAATTGTACCCTGTTCCTGTTTTTTAAAAGCCTCGTTTTTGTCCATGATCCCTGTGATTTTCTCTAGGGAATGGGAAGTGAGATTAGAGCTTGGATCACTGCTGAAATCTTGCAGTATCCTCAGTGTGTGTTTATTAGGCCAGCCTGATGCAGCTGCATTCTTGGGCTTCTGCTTCGCCCAACCTTGGGTATCTTCATTTATGTTGTGAGCACAGGCGCATCCTATCTCCCCATCACTAGTCCTGGTAGCTCTTTTTTCCAGCTTTGGCAGTAGGTCTATCATGATATGCATTGTACACGCGATCAGGAACACCATCAGGATCAGAACCCTGAATTTACGTACTAAAATCATCTTCATCTTTCCAGATTTCTATTTAAAAAAAAAAACTCAGACTTTCCTGATATACCTAACAAAAAAAGGGCTCTTTCACAGAAAAAGCTTGGCTGGGGTTTGACAACAGACACAGAAAACATTCAAGTCAACAAAGTTATCTTTCCTATGCTGCTGAGCATCAATGCTCTGAAATAAAAGTCCACATCTGTTTAGATCCTTTTGCAACACTCAGGAAAAGTCTGAAAAATCAATAGAGAGAAAAAAAAAAGTCTACACACCCATCTCAGTGCTGGAGAAAAAAATAATAATTTAAATTGACAAAGATCAAATGTGTATCTGAATAGCAGCAGTCACTGGAGAAGATATTAGCAGAAGAAGAGAAGTAGGAATGCATGAGATGAAAATAAAAACCCAATCCAATAATATGTGGCTCTGTTACAGAGCGAGCTGTTTCCCATCCTCAGCAAGCTGGCCCCTTCATACAGCTGCACAACTAGTCTCTTCTGCACAATACTTTCAAACCACTGGCATGGAATACTGTAGTTCTCTTTCAGTGTGTCCAGAAACCTTCATCCAGCAAGTCCTGCTTAGGATCAGTGTGGGATCAGCTCTGTGTCATGCAGCATCCAAGCAGCTTTGGCTGCCTGGGTACACTACTGCAACACACGCTGAAATATTGCACAAAGAACAGAGATGAAATAGAAAGTAAGGGAGATCTGTGGGTGATCTGTCTTCTTGGCAATCAGATCCATTCTATCTTGAATCATGTCAGCTGTATTGCTTGTATTTCAAGACACAGGTGTGAGGGGAGACAGAAGAGAATGGAGGTGAAAGGGAGAAGAGAGAGAGAGAGAGAAAGAGAGAGAGAGAGAGATCTTTGGCAGGTGCAGAGAGAAATCCCTTTCAGCTCCACTGAATGCAGAAGACTGGTTGATCCAGCAATGCTGCAAGCTCCAGCCTTCAGTGGGTGTGTTAAATATGATGAGCAAGCCATGGAACCAGCCTTTCCACACGTCACAGTTAAGAGATTGGCTAAATAAACGCTACACTGATAGTAACAGGACAAACCTCAACCAAAAGTCAATCTTCCTTTTCTGTTTTCCTTCTGTATATTCCTGCAGCTCCAACTAGGGCAAGGAGAGGGCGTCATTTTCTCAAAGGTTTGCAAACAGATCTTTGCTAATCATTGCTACAACAATGGTAATACAGTATTTCCATGCACGGTGCTGTCATTCTATGCAAAGCTACATTTTGTTGGGCAATTATTCTTTTACTCTTCATAGGGCAAACTTAAAGGAGATCAACATGTGGATTCAGTTTCTTTAGAGAAATATGTGTTAGTTTCATTGTTGGTAAGAAGGAGTATTATATCATATTACAGACATCATTTTTTTTAAAATTAGAAATCAGTTCTGTAGTATCATAATGCTGCATTAAAAAAAAGAATTCAACTATTACTGTAGTCTGGTAATCTTTCTTTACATATTGTTGGCTGTGGTTTATCCTTTAATTACTGCTTGCAAAATCAGATTTGATTGCAAAATTTTACTTTATTACATGTTTATTGCGGAAATGGGGAGCTTTTAATTATACACAGTGGACCGCAGGCAATACTTTATCCTTTAAACATAAATATACTGTTAGTCACTGGGTTATTGCGAAATTCAGTTTGTGATTTTGTAATAGTAGAAATATCTTTATTTCAGGAATATATTTATGTACAGTATGTGGAAATATATATATAGAAACTCAAGGAAACAGGCACACCAAAAATAGCAACAAATGTGTCTTTAATTCCTTGCCGTTTTGGCTACCCATGGGAGCCCTTATCAAGAACCGAAACGTTGCAGTATTAAAGATACGTTTTTGCTAGTTTTGGGGTCCTGCGTCCCTGAGTTTCTACATTGTACCTAACTGTACTTTCTGCCGTAGCACCCTCTCATTTTATTGTGTGGCTTTACGAGAGAGAGAGAGAGAGAGAGAGAGAGAGAGAGAGAGAGAGAGAGAGAGGGAGAGGGAGAGGGAGAGGGAGAGGGAGAGGGAGAGGGAGAGAGGGAGAGAGGGAGAGAGGGAGAGAGGTAGGTAGTGGGAGAGAGGTAGAGAGAGGTAGGTAGAGGGTGAGAGGTAGAGATACGTAGAGGGAGAGAGGGAGAGGGAGGAGAGAAAGGTAGGGGAGGAGAGAGAGAGAGATGTAGAGGGAGATGTAAAGGGAGGAGAGAGAGAGAGAGAGAGAATGGCAACACACACTGGAAAAAAAGGCCTCAGCAGAGGCAGGTGTGGTGCACAGGAATGGGTAAATAGTTAGTCTCTAAGAATCCCTAGAGATCCAATATACTGGCACAGCACAAGAGATAATCCCAAAAAGTGGTTTATTGGGTCAAAAAAACATATGCCATTGGGAATTGGATTTGGAACATGGGCAGAGAGGCAGGGAGGACATTACAAAAAACTATGATAGTGTGTGAGAGACCCCATATCTGCATTAAAGCCTCTTGTTTTGGTGTCAAAGAGTCTTATCATTCTGAGTTCAAATGTTTTCCGTGCATCGGTATGTTTACACATTCCATTGAGGATTTTGTTTTTTAAATAATTTATGGAATGATCTGGTTGTGAGAATGTGTGTGTGTATATATACACTAGGAGTGCGCCTGTTTTTCTTTTGTTTTTTTGCAGATATCTTTGGGATTTGGTGATCCTTACATTCGGGCTGCAAGCCTCCAGTGGATTAAGTACATTTGTGCACTTTAAGTTGTTATCTGGTTTTTATACACACTATTTTATTATTTTTCATATGTATTATTTTCTTTACTAATAGTTTTTGATGTGATTTATTATAATTTTATTATGTCATATATTCCAGTTCACAATTTATTGTAGGTCAGTTGCTTTATTTATAATTCGCCCTTTGGGGATTCATTGGTCAGGTAGCCTTGATATCCAAATCTGTCGGTCACAGCTAATCATTATCCAAATCAGGTATACTAAGGCGCTACTCCAATTTGTTTTTGTCTTTATATATATATATATATATATATATATACTGTACTTGCTCTATAACAGTATTATCATATTGGTAATGTGAGGTGCTATCTACGAGAGTCAATAGTCAATATGGCATATTTAAAATGAAAAACGCCCTCCAACATTGGGCCCATGGAAGTAGGTACTGTACATTAGTTCCTCTTGCAATGTGAGACACATGAGCTTACCAGCAGGTGTGCCCCGTGTATGAAGTGACTATATAACACATGCAATTGTTTACACGCACAGGATATTTTACCAATTACAAATATTTATTTGTATGTAGTATTACATACATAAAACAGAAATGGTGATAAATTCCATGTAACCTGCTAGTCAGTTATCAAATCAGCCATCGATCTTCAAGCTGCTATCAATAGCTGAAGGTTTCAAGCTTCAACCAATGGGAGACAGGCAGTGGAGTTACCCTCAGCTCTCAGGCGCTGGCAGAGATAGGTACACGGCTGGTTTTAATAGGTACAGAACATACAAAATAGGTGCAGTACCTTCTAAATAGCTACTGTTAGAGGGTGGGAAAAATGAGCATGGAGAAAAAAATCAAATGAACGGACCAAATGCTGTCCCTGCTAAGAGAATGGGCTTAAGGGCACAGTATATTAGCCTTGAGGTTTCAAAAGAAACATTCATAAAAAAGATGACACACAACTTTAAACCGGCCACAGGCTGAATACCCCTAGGTGAAAGCATGCCCTGTTCAGCACCTTGATATTGTAAAATGTATATTATATTTCTCACATTAAAAAAAGATCGAGAAATATGTAGCGCGAAACAATGGGAGTTATGCAAAAAGCAGTGATAAGTGGTTTTTAAGTGAGATAAGTTCTTTTTGGCGCAATTTATGGCGCAATTTTTTTAGCAATGACTGTGTTTTGATGATGAAAAGCCTTTTAAGCTATACTGCAGTGTTATCACTGCTTTGTGAATCGTGCTGCACGCAATATTGAGAAATAAAGGCATTTGTCTCACTTAAAAACACTTATCACTGCTTTGTGCACAACCCCCAATGTATTTAATAATAGCCGCTGAAAGCTGCGGAAGCATTTCACATGTATTGTATAGAACCTCGGTGCAAACCTAATTTTGGAGCTGAACTGGCTGTTCCTCCCATCCTTGAGCACTCATATAACCTGCTGGCTAAGGTGCTCACATAGCACAAGGTTTAAGGACAAGCATAATTCCTTGTGCTTTGGTTATGTGGTAGAATCATTTAACTATTAAATATTTTGAGGTTATGGGAGAATGTTGTCACTTGTTCAAGCAGCGTTTTTCAATGACAGTTTAATGATGAGTCATGCTTTTAAGGACTTATCCATCACTAAAGGGGTTATATAAACATCCTTTCCCCCCCCCCTTCCATAATGTATATTGAGGTTTTAAATGGGTGTATTAAAAGGAGTAGCTCCTAATTCTTCCTATAACGTCATTTTACTCATTGGATTATTCATTTTGACACTATGCGGAAATTAGGAAGGAAAGATTTGTTTATTGAAGTCGGTACAAATACCGGTATGAAAGAGTGTGGCAACCCTCAAAGTAAACTGCATAAAAATGCCACTTCCCTCAAGTTTCCTATAAACAGCACCCACCAGAAACCCTGCAGTTCCTTTTCCAGGCCCACATCCTCTGAAATGAGCCATCTGTCTAAAATATGTAAATCTCCTCTTTTCTTAGATTTCTGCTCTGACATTCTAGTTTTTTTCTATTGTGTAAAGAAAAACTAAGGCAACGTGCAAAACTCCTAAAAATCAATGCTGACGCTTTCTAATAATTTCCTGGACAGCCCTAGTATCCTGCTCGTGCGTATTTACAGTACATGCTATTGCGCTGTTATTTTTATTTATATGAAAGAACTCAAATCTTTTGTGCTGAAGAGCTTACAATCTTTTTGATACTAGAAACGCAGAATGAATTGTGCAAGGTGACCCGTTACAAAGTGGGGGATCTAAGAGACAAAAAGCCACGGTTCTGTGGCTTCATCATCAGACCACCATCATCCTCATGAGACTTTTCTGTGTGACACAATGTGACCCCTTTCAAGCAGGTATGAATACATGTAAGGCCTCGTTCAGAGTGCCAGAGGCAGGAGTTGGAGGGCGGGCGTTCCCAAGGGCGGGCGGCAGTCTGCTGGGCGATGTGTCTTCACCCCCAGCAGACTTTTTCAGGAGTTGGGGAGGCGGGGAGGGGGCGGGGCTACAGACCTGAGGTTAGGGATCCAAGTTGCAGTCTTGAAATCATTCTCAAGAATGATTTCATTGGCTGCCGAGGTCCCAGTGACGCTGCTGCAGCTTCAAAAAACGACTTGGGTTTATTGAAACTGTAGCCAGCGTCAACTCCGTATTTCGGAGACAGGGCAGCTGCTACCCTGACAACCACAATTAACTTTAAATACATTGTGTCCCACGGCAGCTCGCACGTAAGCACGCCCTCCCTCCGAAGCCAGCACCCTGAACAAGGCCTAAGGCTGCAAACCCGCTGCGGCCGGCGGGGCGCGCGGCCGCGGACCACCAGACCCATGCCCGAATGGTCCCTGCCCCCGCTGCCTCCTTCCGGCAGGGCTGACTAGATACTGTGATGCGTCAGCCGGCCGATGCTGCACGATCCTAGTGATTTTCGGCGCTGACGCGTCATGTGTTACGCGAGTCAGCCAATGGGGAGGAGGGGAGGAGCTAGATGGGAGGCGCCTTGGGCGGGGAGCAGGGAAGGAGCTGCGGGTTAAAGTGTGTGTGTGTGTATGTATGTATGTATGTGTGTATGTATGTGTGTGTGTATGTGTATATGTATATGTGTGTGTATGTGTGTGTATGTGTGTGGGGGGGTGGATGGCACCACGATCAAATCCCGCCCCCCTCCCTCCCACTCCCGCCCCCCTCCCTCCCTCCCACTCCCGCCCTGGCTCCCGGCTCCCTACAGACTGCATATCGCGGTCTGTGTCTGTCAGCGCCCCGCCTGTCTGCCGTGCGGGCGCGCTGACTGAGGGAGCGGGGCCTTAGCCTAAGTGGATCAATAGAAGAGGTTGTATATCCGATTTATTTCAGCTTACCATTTTTTTTTAATGACTTTGCCCCCCCCCTACCCCCCATCTCTCTTTATATCCCACTAAACTTTCATCTTTACACCACTGCTTGCTCAAGTTCATATCAATTCTGATTACAATAGATAAGATTCAAAAGGCTATTTTTAGTAAAGGGTGATAATATTGATTAACAGTCATTCAAATGTATTATGCTAACTATGCCCGGTCACTAAATATACCCCTATATTTATGGACGCGTTGATAATGAGAATGAATGAGACTAACTCAATAGGAATTGGAATTGACTAAAATGTATATAATGATAGTAAATTCATTACAGCCTGCTTCTGTCTTTTAACCATATCAGTGGCTGGATGTGTGCAATGCCTCGAAAGCCTTTATGGCAGAACATACTGCTTCGCAATGCTGGGCATACTTTTGTACCAACAAAGGCAGAAACAGAAGGTTGCCCACTGCTTTCACAGAGTTATCCTCTCCTCAAATGAGACGCAGACAGTACAGCTACTTTATTTTACGACACTCCATCTACTACTGATGTAATATGGCAGTGAGTGAAATAATAGCCTGACACCAGCTAATCACCTGCAGGCTAAATTACTTCCCACTAATGGCCAGCCGCAGTGCTTTATTACATTAACTGCCAGAAAGCAACAAAATAAGCGAAATACTGTACATTTTCATTTTGGAAAGGGTGCAAAAAAAAAAAGCCAGTGGCAGCTGAACCTGGAACCTGACCTCAAATCATAACAATAACAATAATAATAATAATAATAATAATAATAATAATAATAATAATAACCCTGGTGTACACATTGGAAATTAATACTGCAAGCCCTGACATTGGTTTGGAACTAACAAACTATGTGAAAATAGACTTTGCAACCCTGGAGATTATTTTTATCTCATTATTGCTCTTGTGGGAATGTGATCTATTAACACCTTCAGCTCCTGCATTAACCCTTTCAGTACTACAGGGAGACCCCGCACATAGCCTTGCAAAGCAATGGGTTAGTTGCACAAGTAACATTGTAACCTCCACGTGTCAATCACACCTGCTAACCACGCCCACCTCGGCTTCCCTACGGACTCCTGCAACCCTCAATTCCCTTGTTGGCGACGCTTAAGCAGACTTGTAGCCCCGCCCTCTTTGGCCAGACCCGCGCATGCTATTGGCTGCTGCCTTGCAGCCAATGATTAAGCCGACGGTCGCCTAGCAACAGATTAAAATAAGAGCCTCCTGGGTGTAAATTTGCCAGTTGTGCTGGGAGGGTTGTGCTGGTAACTTCAGCTCCCTAAGTCAAAGCATGAAGCCTGGCCTCCCCCTCCACTGCCTCCTGCATCCCTGTGACCTAATCACACTGCCGTCATTGCTAAACTTGCAATGTCCTTCCCTGTCAGCTAATGTGTGGCTATGAACATGAAACGCCCTTTTCTCACCTGCTATGTTTAAACATTACACATATAATATGTGCAAGCTACACTTTCCTTCAGATATGTTAATTTAGGGTTATTGTTTCTATTTACAATAGGTTACATTGCAGGGCTCTCATTACCTTGTTTAGGATTATTTGTCCATATTGGGTATATCATTCTGTTCATGTAATTACATCATGCAGTGCCCTCATTGTACTGCGCTCTGCTCTTACAAATAAACAATAATAATACCATGATAGGTGCATTGCATTTGTGGAGCTATAGTTATATTATCTGTTGCAAGAAACACATTTCCTCAGCTTTTTCTTTCTTTTGTAATGTTCGGAAGTGTTAGACTGCGCTTATAGTGCTGGCGACGGTGACGTCAGGCTACGGTCGCTGGAAAAATCAAATTGAGATGACTTCCGGTGATCGCGTCCAAGCTGTCGCTCCATCTCGCCATCGCGTCGTGCTTACTATAAGTACACGCGACGGCGGCAATGCATTTGTTTTGGCGCAATGTCGCTGTTGCTGTCGCCGGCACTGTAAGCGCAGCCTTAGTGTGGCAGTGAGGTGGCTGTTTGGTTATCATTAATATGCTTTTCAGGGATCTTCCTGAAGGATGGATGTTGCAAGGAATCCAGTATTGCAGCGATAAAGGGTGGCTGGGATCATTTACAATTGTCTGAATAAATACGGAGCATTTTAAAGCTTGCAAAACAGCAAAGTTAAATGAGTCTGAGAAACTGAAACGCACAAGTCCTAAAACATTGGAGACGGATTTTTTTTTTACTTCAAATCTGCATGGTTTATTTTTTATTTTAGCACTTAATGCTTCCGGAAAATAAATTGATTTAGCTCCTTGTAACTTAATCTCATAATGCTAATGGAAAAAAGAGTTTTAAATGTTGTAACCTGCTTTGATTTGTTTGCTGGATGTGTGGATGACATATCTAAAAAGACATGTAAAGGTCTGTAATTATGGAGCATAAGTGAGTTCTAATTACAATTATCCTGTAATAATTATGCGTCTCGTAAATGCTCTTATAACATGGAGATTGTGACAGTAGGACCAGCTCAGAGACCAGCATATTAAAGGTTAATGTGACATTAAGAGAAGCCAATCTCCAATGTGGTGCTCCAAAAATCTAGGTGTAGATAATGTCTAAGGCCGTGATTATACTAAAAAACGCCGTCGCATGGCGCAAAAACAAATTGCTGCACTCCAATTGAGGTATACTGTACATACCTCGAGCGACGTACGCGCCGCCTGGATCTGCAGGGCGGCAGACTGGGGAGGAGGCAGAGGAATTTGTTTTGGGCAGGTGACGGCCGCGTCATGTGAGCGGTTCAGCCAATGAGGGCGAACCATTCGCGGCCACGCCTCCCTGTCTCCTCTGCATCTTTTCTCTCCTGTCTCCCCTGAATGTTCGAGATGACGCTCGGCGGCAGCGCAGGGTGACGTCACTGCATCGCGCTGCCGCCCGCCGGCATCTGGTATAATCAAGACCTAAAGCGGGAGAGAGACAAATAAGCTATTGAAACAAACGGACAGGTCAGACTGTGGGAGCAGACTCCTGTGCCGCCATAACCGCAGAGCCCGAACCAGAAATGTGAGCCTGCAAGGGAGAGACCAATAACTGAAGCCCCGCAATCAAGCAGCATGCGGCCAGTCTGGGAGAGCGCTTGCTGCCGCTCGAGGTGTTTTATCACGGCCAGCGTGAGTGTATGCGAACGCTCAGCATCACCCTGGCCGCAGCCTGAAGTCAAACACTGATTAACAGCTCTAGGTTCAGGCAACAAAATATAGCATATATAATATTCATTCCAACTTTTATAGGTAATGATGGTTTTCTACGCGATCGGCAACAGACTTGGCCTATTTTTGTCTTCGGTTGGCGCTATGCTACATTAAAGTTTGATTTTTCAGTTCTTTATCCTGCCTCCAGTTCTCGTCCCTTTTGCGGTGCTCCTTTGCTTTGCTTTTTTGACGTGAAACTTCTTTGCTGGATTTTCCTACAGGATTTTGATGGGGAAAATCTCTTGTGTTGTAACGAAAAAAACGTGACAGAAGTGACATCACGCTACTGATGGTCGCATGCACGCACATACGCATATCTCAACCTTCTAGGCCACACGGAAGTTGTAGGCAGCGTATGCGCAGAAGAGGAGGTAGTAAACTGCGCATGCGAAGCCCATATTCATCTTCCCGTCTGCATGCGCAGTAACGGTGCGGATGGCGCCGTTAGCAGGACTGCCCAGACCCACATTCGTGCGACCGCATGCACAGGACCGCATGCGCAGGACTCCAGACGTCGGGCACATCTTCCATGATCTGCCGCCTGGACCCCTTCCTATGCCTGGCCCACACCGAACTCTCTGCTGCACAGGTGGGCCCCCTCCATTCTCTACAGTAAGGTCACTGGCTCAACCCTTCCCAATGCTATACAGAGTCACACACACACAAACCCACACACAGAGTCACACACACACACACACACACACACACACACACACACACACACACACACACACACACACACACACACACACACACACACACACACACACACACACACACACACACACACACACACAGTCATGCACACAAACCCACACACAAACACACACACACACACACACACACACAGTCACGCACACAGAGTCACATACACACAGTCACACACACGCACGCTCACATACACACACAGTCACACACACGCACGCTCACATACACACCGTCACACGCACACACAGTCACACAGTCACACAGTCACACAGTCACACACATTCACACACATATTCACACACACACACACACACAGACACACACACAAACAAGAGGAATTCACAGTTAGTATAAATATAGAAGTGCAAATAGCTAAAACAGTGAGTGTGTGCCGAGCACGCGCGTTCTAAGTCAAACTTCTTTGCGTTTTGTCGCTGAAATTGTGTTTTGATTTTTAATTAAAAACATCACCATCACAAATACAATTTCTGTGACAAAAGACAAAGAAGTTTAACTTAAAATGTGCGTGCTCGGCACACACACACACTTTTTTGTTTGTTCATATTTGAGGTTCAGGTTCAGGTTGAGCCTGGTCACTGGCCCCTATAGGGGCAGATATTGTACACAAAATTCTCCATTAAACCTTCGTCATATACCCTATTTTCTCGATTCTAAGACGCACCTTTTTTCCGATTTACACATGTCTGAAATCGGGGTGCATCTTAGAAATTATGTATTATTTTTTTTTTTTAAGTTTCTACAATACTAACCCCCTCTTTTCAGTTACCATGTTTCAGGTGAGGTCCCATGTCAGCAGAGGACGAAGCGGGTGGCAGTGGCAGGAGAGGTCCCACGTCTGCAGATGGTTGAATTTGTGTGTTGGGAGTGCGGCGGCAGCAGGACAGGTCTCAAGTCTGCAGGTGAATGAAGATAAGAAGACAGCAGGCAGTCAGGTAGCGGCGGCGACAGGAGATCATAATAGCAGGAGAGCTGTGCAGGAGCAGAGCGGCATAGGGGAACAGCTTGGGAGGTGAACACTGTAACACCGGAAGTTGACCAGTGTCTGACTTCCGTTTACAGTGTGCTCCTCCCCAGCTATTCCCCTATGCCGCTCTGCTCCTGCACAGCTCTCCTGTTATTATGATCTCCTTCTGCCACCACACGCCTGCCCGCTGTCTTCTTATCTTCGTTCACCTGCAAACATTGGGACCTGTCCTGCTGCCGCACTCCCGTCCGCTGTCCACCTTCAACCATCTGCAGACGTGGGACGTCTCCTGTCGCCGATGCCCGCTTCATCCTCCGCTGACATGGGACCTCTCCTGAAACAAGGCAGGTGAAAATTTAATTTTCCTCGATTGTAAGTGCCAAATCGAGGGTGCGTCTTACAATCGAGGAAATACGGGTATTCGTACCATCTTAATAATCAAGTGCCTTATTTATTTTTGTGCTTTTGGCTACATTTGCTGTTTGCATCACACACTGTCTATAGATGGGGAAACTTTTTTCGCAAAAGTTTGTCAACTCTGCGAAATTTGTCAATTTGTACTAAACGAATCCGGTCTAAAAAAATGCGACGTTCGTCCCCCATTAAATTTTAGGGGGTCACATCACCAATGAGTACATACAGGCCTTATTTCTTTTAATGCAAGAAACAAAAAAATGTGTGGAAATTGCAATATGTAAAGATTTTTATTTATTTGTAAAGGTGATATGTCACATATTTTGTATATAATCTGTGCTGAAGGAGAGGCTCGGTGAGTCAAGACACTGACTTTCATTACAAGTTTGAATCAGGGGAACCTGGTTCAATTACTTGTGTCAACTCCTTGTGACCTTGGGCAAGTCACTTTATCTCCCTGTGCTTCAGGCACCAAAACATAGATTGTAAGCTCATCTGTGCAAGGACTGTGTCTGTAACAATCCTATGTGCTGTACAATGTGGCTTATCACACACTATAGTGAGACATATCACTATATTGGGAGAAAAGCGCTACAGTATATGAAATAGAAAAGTTTTTGTTATGTAACTCCTCTATTTCCACAATCTGTGCTATGGGCTATGGGCTACGGGCTATGGGGTGGCCTGAGTCCGTCCACCATAATTGGACCCCTCAAATAAAACCAGACAAGACTTGTGCATATATTAACCAGTGCTTTATGACTCCTTTACTCTTAAAGAAAACACTCTATACTTAACACTATATATTATATATGTAGCCATGCATAATAATGACTGCATACGTCTTCTCTGTTGGCAGTAAGTCCTGGTATATACAGGCCTGCCCACAGTAGTTATGGAGGTTTTCCCTCACACCCAAGTGTGGTGCCCTATGTAAGGATGGGAGTGGCTGTATGCTCTGAGTCCCTGGATAGTGACCTCAGAGATGCGCCTGCCCCCTGGAGTATAAAGGGCACAACACTGACAGTTAGTGTTGGTTCGGAGCAGAGAGTAACCCGAAGATACAGAATTGCAGGAACACTTTTGTGACCCTAGTGCAGTAACTAGCGGGAGCATAGTGATAATTCCAGTGTGTTTACGCCACGCTGTGTCCAGGGACCTGGCACAGTGGTGATCTCCCTAGGAAAAAGGGAATCCCACTTCATTATTGGAGGGCGTACCTGGCAAAGGGACATCACGCAGAGATGTGCGGCTAGAGCTGGCAGCTGCATGGGGCAGTCTGCTTCATCCCTGTACTTAATAAAGATGTCCTTGAAAACAAGAACCCCACTGTGTGAGTGTGAGCTTACTCGACAGTGGATGGCACCAAGAAGGAGTTCCTCACCAGGACCATCTCCCTGCGGAAGCATAGATCCTGATGAGGTGGAGGCGCTGCACATGATGTAAGTTGGACTCGTACCCACTACCTCAGCTACCTGTCCTGATGACATCCCCTAATAACACCAAGCGGGAGACTCAAGAGTCCTGTTACTTGCAGGTGCACCACCACACACGCCTTGTAATGGGGGACTGGTTAGACTACACGGGCCAATATGAGATTGGGTGGGTCAGGCCAGAGGGAACACCCGTTACATATATATATAAAATTTTTATTTTATCTGGTAGTGTTAGGACTTGAGAACGGGTGCCTGCCTTGTCGTGGCTCGCAAGCTTACAACGCTTTGGCCAAAGGGTTAAACTAAATGACCCTTTTTCAAGAGAATATATAAGTATTTTACTGTGTATTTCTGTCATGTTGGATGTAGCATTGGGCTTCTCTGTCGTCTGTTATATATATATATATACAATAATTGAGGACACTGCACTGTCCCAGTGTCCAATGTGGTAGCCACTTAAGCCAATATTCTTGTTAGCACTGCGTTGGAGCTCTTGTCTCAAAATGGCATGTAGTCGAATTGCAGACCTGTTAAGGGTGAAACGTGTGTGTGACACTCAAAAGTTTTGGGAAAGGGCCTCCGCTGTCTGTTATCTGGTTGCGCCCGGTAAGTATCTGGATCTCTCTCTGTGTTGGGGATGTTTCTTCTGCTGTCCCTAATTTTCTCTCACCTTGGCTAGCAGCCTCCTCTGTCACCTCTGTGAGTGTCAGGCTGTCTCGCTAAGCCCCTCGCACTGTTACCTGAGCTGTTTCTCAGTGTGCCTCTCAGATGGTCACCCCTATCTCTGTCTCTGTCCCAGAGTGACAGTTGGTCTACAGATTCTATCCGGTTTTCTTCTCATCCCATATCTCCTGTCATGTGCTCACATCAGGGACAGCGTCTCTTATTCCTCATCGTCCCATGTGATAGGTGGAATCCACATATACATATATTTGTAGCAGGGGCTACAACTATTTATTATAAATCCCTCTGCTCAATTTGTCAATATTACTGCAAAGATTACAAACGGAAAGTTTAAACATCTCTCGTGCTGTGTATGGTCAAGCTTGTAACTACTGTAGAATGAGACTTATCTGCAGCAACAAGCTGCTTTCTAGTAACTGGTCTATTCATGTGGATTCTACTTTCCACATTAACTAAACTATAGTATAGGGTGGTGACTGACTTAGAGGAGGGCACCAGGACACATTAAAAAATGATTTATAAAACAAATTACATCACTTCGAAATGAATATTATAATGGGATGTGTGTAATAGCGTCCCCATTTATGCTTTATTATTGCTTTATTTCAGTTTCCTAACTTAAGGCAAACTCTCGAGTGTAGCAAAATGGCGGTTTGGTTTATATTAATAATTTGTTTAATTAATTAATTTAATTGACCAATATACAGTATTTAAAATGCTTGCTCTTTGATTTGATCGATCCCAGAAAAACAGGCAAGTGCCTATTTTTACAGTTTTAAGTGAATCCAAGCAGGGAGAAGTGAAAAACCAGAACATTTCAATGGATTAGAGAATATTGTCAGGATACCGGGACGTTTAATTAAACTCTGGGACTGTCCTGACTAAAACGGGAAGTATGGTCACCCTAAGTCACCCGGCATTAACTCAGACTCTGCCAGAAAATCATTTGTAGTTGACATCCTTGATAAGTGGCCTTACATCCCTTGTTTGAAAGTTTATAGTCTACTTGGCTTCTCGTCAAATTGTATAGAATCCTGAAGACGTGGACTAATGGTAATGGGATAAACCTAAATCACATACTTTGAATACAAATCAATATACCGTGAGGCTTAGTGAACAGTGGTGACTGTACAGTTCAGCTTTTTATTTAGTGTATATACAGGCTGGTCATTTATCTGTCTATATCTATTTAGTGCACATGCAGATCATACAAGCTTCGAGCATAATACTGTTTTTTCTTAAATCAGCAGCCCAAGCTGCCGTTTTTTTTATTTTATTCCCCCATCCCTTTAATATGCGCATTAATACAATCCACACAATGATAAGTAATTAGTTAAGTTGTCGATCGATCCGTTCTCCTGTGATCGATCTGCGAAGATTCTGCTCGGGGATTCACTAAATGGCTGTCAGTGCAGCAGAAGAGGACCAAAGATGCAAAGTTCTGTGGGGAAGATCATGTGACCAGGCAGTCACTAGATACAATTGGTGCACTGCTAAAGAGAGGGTAGGGCTCAAAAAGGGGTGTGCCAGAGCCTGTTTCAGAAGAGGAAGGGGATGTGACTTTGTAAATGGTTGCTAGAGAAACAAAAAAGGCTTGTTACATTATAATACTGTACATTAAAAATGTTATTCAGAGTTCTTTTAAAAAAATGCTACAAGTATTTTCTTATATTACAGAACTGATTTATTTAAAAAAAAACACACACACATGTAGGATATTGCTTGGTCTGCAGCTTTAACATATGTACGCACAAAATAAGAAAATCAACTTTCATACTGTAACTCTCACAACCTTTTACTCTTACCACTGCTACATTGATTTTGTCTTGATGAATGAGAGTTCATATACTTAAAGCAAATGTTCCCCCCAGGATCCCCCGTTTTATTTCATGGGGGGAAGAAGAGGGTCCCCAGAGCTCAAACCCGTTAACTTTAACACCTGGCTCCTGAGATGCATACTGGGAAACATAGCGCCAGTACTTCCTGGCTGGGTATTTAAATCCTCCAAATGATGGGCCAATAGGAAGTTGCAGCTTCCTATTGGCTCGTGACATGCTGGAGATTTAATCCGCCATTTTGTTTCCCCTGAAATGGATGCGTTTCAGCTCTGGAGAATTCCTGCTTTTCCCCATATATAAAAAAAGTGGAAGAGGGTAAAAAAATGATAATAAATAACGAGTTGGGAGGACTAAAGTAAAACAATGTTGCAATTTATCAACTTTCATTCATTTCCATTTTTCTTTACACTTCGCAATTCAATTTGGATGAAAATAATGAAAGATTTTTTTTAATTCAATTATCTTGGTGTCATGAAGTAAAACATTATTTTGACATCCCAAAAACTTAAGACCAGGGTATGAATTGGCCAATCGGGCGTTCGGGCTTGCTGGTGATAAGGCAACTGCTCCAGTGACTCCCCAGCTCCCCATGCAGCAGCCCGGCGGTCACAGCACTCCTCTCCCTCCTACTGTCAGGAGCTGGGGAGTCCCTGGACTGGAGCAGGACCGGAGCAACACTGAGGAGACCTCAAAGATTATTGGGAGGGCGGCAGGTTGTTGCAGTGAGCGGAAGAGAGGGCGAGGAGGCTGTAAGGGGGAAGAAAGAGAGGGGAGGGGAGGCTGTAAGGGGGGAGAGAGAGAGCGGAGGGGAGGCTGTAAGGGGGAAGAGAGAGAGCGGAGGCTGTAAGGGGAAGAGAGAGAGCGGAGGCTGTAATGGGGAAGAGAGAGAAGGGGGGAGTGTAAGAGGTGCTTGATGGCGGTTACAGAGGCCCCACGCTCTTCCTCACAACATAGAAACTGATTGCCTGGAGAGTGCGGGGCCTCTGTAAGTGCCTCTTACCCTTTCCGGAGTGGCATCTCCCCCTGCAGCGTCGTGTAGTCATAGCAACCTGATGTCACATGACGCCACGTCATAGGAGGAGGGCCGATATGAGAGAAATCATCCGGGACAATATTTGTGTGCATACCGCCTCTGCTTAAGACCTCTAAAATGATAAGGACATTTCTCTACTCCCCCTATAGTGTTTCTTGTCTTTGACTAAAAGGTGTCTGCATGTGATGAGGATCTTGTGAAGTATTGCTGCAGTGCAAAATGTCTCCAATAGTGTACTTATACTTATACTTTTTGACTGGAGATATGGGGGTCACTGCTTTGGGTAAATGAGAATTATTTTAGATGCAAAGCAAATTGGAGCAAAAGGTGATATCTGCCATTGACTAAAGGAAGCTATCGCCAATTTGGCCACGATGAGGCTGTGTTCAGGGTGGCTGCTACGCGAAGCGCGCACACGTCCGTTGCAAGTTCGGGTTGTTCGGGGGGTGTGTTCAAACTGAAAACTCCACCGGCGGCAAAGAGCAGCGTTGACGCTGCTACACTTTGCCGCTACAACCCGAAATGATATTTGGGGCGGCAGTCGCGTCACGTGAGCTGGTTCAGCTAACCAGCTCCGTGGCAAGTTCGCCCCCCTGCCACACCCCCAAACGCCGCGACCCAACTCCTGCAACCTGGGCACAGATCGCCGGGCTGCAGGAGCATACAGGGGAGGCGCGCACGGACTGAAGCGTCCGTAGCAGCCACCCTGAACTTGGCCTGACACGGATCTCGCTGTCATGACTTCCGGCCAATGTGCTTTATCTGCACCATGAAATCATAGATTTAGCACCTCTTCCATGTTATTATTATTATTATTATTATTATTATACCTTTTTGCTCAAACTACCTCTTGCCGTTTCTCAATCGATTCTTTATCTGCACAGGAATCTTTGAACAAATCCATTTGACATCGACCCTAAGGGGAAGTATAGGAGCCATTGGGTGGGAATGGCGGTCCTCTCCCAGCGCTGTGCTGAGATTTCTTATGAAAATGAAAAGCATGTGCCTTCATTAACACCGCCGACTATACCCGAGCTCAACCCGTGCACGCCACACCTAGGCAAACACATTGCACACGCTCACATCGGAAACGTGTCTGGTTGTAGACAGACGATGCTGGAGGGATTTGATTTCTGGAGGCGGAATACCACCAGTCTAAAATCCTATTCTAAAACCTTGGCTACTTCTCGGTTACATAATATGCATGAAGATAGAGCTATACGGTGATACACAGAATGGCTCATACAATGGGCCACGTTCATTTCCATAGATATTAAAACGTTTCCTGCTCAAACCTGTGATGTTTTTTTTAGCGAATATTAGATGGAAGAACTTCTAAGAAGGAATTAGCATATGCCTGTGACAGTAAATGGGCTTTCAATTGCATTACAATTTCATTAAAAGCGTCAACAGCTAAACAGGCCGAGGCATGACATCGCTCCTCCCTGCGCACATGTCTCCTGCCTATCTCCCCGTCTCTTCTACTGACTTGTTTGCAGAAGATTAACCATGACAGGTGTCACCATTGGTCAGATTACAGTGAAACAAACACATCCTCAACGGCATTTTCTTATCACATCAGAGCCCCGTGATAGCGAATATTTATGATGAAACCCTTAGCCCGGCTGCGTGTTGTTTTTCTGTTCCTGTGCTAGGCACTGCACGGGTTAAACGGCACGTCTGCCAACAGAGTGGATACTCTACTCTGCTCTCATCCCTTTCCCCTAATGGTTTTGCTAAGGTTGATTGGAGGTGCAGCGAATGTGCAACCTGAGCTGAATGATAATGAAAAGGAGTGACATGTGATAGACTCGCATTGTTACAACCTCAGCTTTGCAAGCAGACGGCCTTATCACAGTATCACACCACCACGCGGGGCTCAGATATCAAGAAAACACATCACTAACTTTGATTCTTTTATTCCCCCCACCCCCCCCCCCCCCCACCCCCCACACACCCCCTGCCTCCCTCGCCTCTGGATAACAGGCCTCCCCTGATTGAGAAAGCAGAACTGACTTTTTTTTCCCCCCAAGATCATTGCAACAAATATAGATTGCTCTTTGAAGCAACTGTTACCGCAGTAGACAAGATTGTAATGCGTGTTAGTGGATGGTAAGTCTCCTGGGACCATTAGCTGAGAAATAGGAAATAGTTGCAGGAGAATGATGTTCTAAAAAAAAGAGAAACTTTTAATCATAACATCAATGATAAAGGGGTTGGGTAGGAATCTCTGCAGATGCAAGGTGAAAATATAAATATTGACCACGATTTCATTTTGAACCTTTTTTTTTTTTGCTGTTGGATTCACAAGGATAAATATTTTTCCATTAAAGGACAATTAATAGATTCCCTCGCTCTTTGAATCACTACATACGCCTCGTGCCACAAGTCTGTAGATGTCAAGCCTCCATCATTAATTGTACAATAAGTTGACTATAATTATTTCTATTGTGTGTCTTATATAAAGTATCAATATGTATGCTTTTGAATTAGTACAGCAGCTGTAAAACCATGGGTTCCTTTATATCTTTCCAAGAAAATGCTTTTTCTATGTTCCATGAAAACATACTGTCAGTGTGTATGGAGTAATATATTGAATTAACCATCTTTTGGAGCAAGAAAGCTTTCCTGTTTTCTTAGCTTTCCTGTTTGAGTGATAGTCATACAATATGTCATTTGGAATGACTTTAACACTTTCAGTGGCCGGATGACATATCTGATACGGAGAACAGCTTCCGTGTTCCAGGAGTGATCACATAACGCAGATGTGCCAGGGGTTGATTATCCTTGTATAAAGCTACTGTACTAACCAGGTCAAACAGGGTTCATGTGGTCCATTCTAATGTAGGAGTAATGTCATCCTGACCTTGAGACGCGAAAGCCGAGAGCAAGAAATATGTACACAAGGAATGTAAAGAACAATGCAATTACCAATGACAATAAGTGGCACAAAGTGCCGGCTCTCCAGACTCCTGGGATGGGATTTGGGGTTTAACGTCTAACAATGCTGTGTTGAATGAGGGTTCATGTTGTACAGATGTAGCAGATGTTATTACCTCCGTTAACGCGAGTTTAGCACAAGAAATAATGCAGAGTTATCTCTTTATTTACAGCGGAGCGGGTGTAATTGTTGCGATAAATGTTGCCGCAGCGTTAACGTTTCACATGGCGGCAACGGGTGCAATAACATCTGTATATACAAGGTATCAAAGCTTATACACAGTTCCAAAATGCATATTTATTTCCAATGTATTGACATTGATTTTGTTTAGAAAGAGGAAACATTAAATGTGTATAATTCTGTATGGCGTTTATTGTAAAATATTATCATCAGACAAAACATGCGCTTTGACCATTTCACTATTCAAATTGCTGCTGAACACTGCAACACAATGCTCAGCATGTCCGCAGCATTGAAGGAGCTAATTATGGCCGCAATAATTGATTGCAGAATGCTTTGCACATTATCGCACCAATGAAACAATCAATAATACAAATTTTGTGTTCAGGCAAAAGCAACTAGCCCCACGACTACCTTGTGAACGCTTTAATATGATAGCCCTTCAGGGTTCTGCTAATCATCGGGGATGAATTCTAGCAGCAGACAAATCTGGCAGCTCCAATAGTTGTCTTCGTGTTAGCAGTGAAGACAGCTGGGCCACACACCTTCTCTGCAGGGTGAAAATGTGTTGGGCAGCTGCCAATGAAAAAGAGGAAAGATGATGGTAAAGGAAGGTTGCACACAAAGTATAATAGTACTCAGCTGGTTACGTGCTGTTTTAGTTTAGTACTAATCTATACGGTGCACTAATGAAAATAACAATGGTGATGGGTGGTCTGGGGCAGTGACGGAGCTACTGCCGGTTCATCAGTACCGAGGCCCACGACTTTTAGCAACCCACTCTCCCACGTGCCAGAGCGCTGTTCCAGCATTCAGAAGAAGTAGTAATTCAAGCCAGGAGCAGTACTGTGGGTTCCCCTCTGGTTCCCCCCACCCTCCAGACCCTACCTGTGGAGTGGCGTCATTCTGTGCCCTGCTTGAGGGTCCCGGTAGTCCTAACACAGAAGTTAGACCCCAACGGAGGTTGGACCCAACTACCACAATCGGCCACTTGGTTGGCCCACTCCGCCGCCAGGTAAAGCCTTGCATGCCCTGCTCCACAGCTAGGGCCCTGAGAGGAGGGGGGCGCGATGCATATATATACCAGGGCCCACAAATCCTCTTGTGGGAATAGACCTGACATTGTCCTTTCTGAGTAGACATGTTCTGTCTTCGTTTTTTCACTGATGTGGTGATTCATTGGGTTTTAAGTAGCGCATTATGAGTCAGTGGCACCATGACAGGACACGGATATTTGATTTTAATGAAGCTAAGTAATTTATTGACCAGTTGCGGTCATTGCTGTTATCTTTGCCTGACAAAATGTCATGATTTCTCTGGGAGGAGCTGAATTTGACTGTGGAAATGAAGTGTATGAAGGAATTCTCACAGTAACATCAGAAAAAACCTACACACAAAATGATAGAACATATATTTATTAGATTGCGTGTTTCAGTAGAATCCTATTCTTTCACTATTTCATATATTCCTTTTTTCTTGCAGGGTTTTCTCTTGTGTGTATCTTCTGTAAGCATTAGAATAATCAACAGGGTGAATCGAAGCAAACCTCTCTGTAGACACATTATTCTCTAATGTATTCCATCCACTTTAGCATTATGCAAGTGATACATCATAAGGCAAGTTAATCAGGTAGTAAAATGTTGAAATAACCTCCACCATGTTTAAACGAGTGGAAAGCCAGTGCATTCCTAACACCTGGTGCATCAAGACGCAGTGAGTACAGAATTCTTGTTAAAATATTATATTGTTAAATATTATATAATTATTGTGTAAAAATAGTATTGACTTTTATGCTGTTACTGACTTCAAGGTAGGAGTGAGCATAAACAGTATATAAATTAATTATTTGGGGATGCAAGGGCTCCTATTCTACATGGTTAAAATGGTGCTCTGTTTGATCCAGTCCTCACAGCGCTTAGCATTGATCAGTGCGGTTTTAACTCATGGGGACGCTGTTCAGTTGCCTGGGGGCCCCACGAGCATAGGGGCCCCATACTAATCTATGCACAGACCAGAATTTAACACTAATTTTCCGATCACCCGCCTCAACATTCAAATCTCCCGCTAACTCGGTTGAAGGAGGAACATTACGACTTGTAGCGAAGAGTTGGCGGGGCCCAGTGCACTGCTTTGCCTGGGGGCCGATAATGCTGTTAAGACGGCCCTGGCATTGATCATGTATTTCTCATCCCGTTCTTGGTATTTAGAAAAGCAGAACTGAAAACTGCAGAAGGCTTTAGGAGTCGGAGTTAAAAACCAGGACTGAACCACATTGTACTGAACTGTTTTAAAGGAAGAAAGTGACAGAAAATACTTTGACAGGTTTCATTGGCCAGATGAATTGTCTCACAAGTGGTATAGTATGACTATGTATATAGGATATATAGGTATGATTCTTGTTGATAGCTGTTTTATTTTACAACATGGGAACATGGGGTCCGTGGAAGCTGAGATGCATTATTTTCAACTCCAGGGACCCACAGGTTCCAGAGATACTTACCGGGTTTAAAGCTTCCTCGAGGGGAAACAAAATGGCCATCAAATCTTGCAGGTGTCTACAAGCCAATAGGAAGCAGCAATGTAATCTGTCGCAGCTTCCTATTGGACAGCCATTTAAATCCCTTTAAAAAAAACATATGCAGCTACTGTACTAACCAGGTCAAACAGGGTTCATGTGGTCCATTCTAACGTAGGAGTAATGTCATCCTGACCTTGAGACGCGAAAGCCGAGAGCAAGAAATATGTACACAAGGAATGTAAAGAACAATGCAATTACCAATGACAATAAGTGGCACAAAGTGCCGGCTCTCCAGACTCCTGGGATGGGATTTGGGGTTTAACGTCTAACAATGCTGTGTTGAATGAGGGTTCATGTTGTACAGATGTAGCAGATGTTATCACCTCCGTTAACGCGAGTTAGCACAAGAAATAATGCAGAGTTATCTCTTTAGTTACAACGGAGCGGGTGTAATTGTTGCGATAAATGTTGCCGCAGCGTTAATGTTTCACATGGCGGCAACGGGTGCAATAACATCTGTATGTACAAGGTATCAAAGCTTATATACTTCCAAAATTCCTATTTATTTCCAATGTATTGACATTGATTTTGTTTAGAAAGAGGAAACATTAAATGTGTATAATTCTGTATGGCGTTTATTGTAAAATATTATCATCAGACAAAACATGCGCTTTGACCATTTCACTATTCAAATTGCTGCTGAACACTGCAACACAATGCTCAGCATGTCCCCAGCATTGAAGGAGCTAATTATGTCCGTAATAATTGATTGCAGAATGCTTTGCACATTATCGCACCAATGAAACAATCAATAATACACATTTTGTTTTCAGGCAAAAGCAACAAGCCCCACGACTACCTTGTGAACGCTCTAATATGATAGCCCATCAGGGTTCTGCTAGTCATCGGGGATGAACTTGAAAAAAAACAGCAGCCAGGAAGTAACATTAGTAACTTCAGTGATAAGTATCTTGGGAATCCGGCGATCCCCAAAACTGCAAGTAGAGCGCTTTCGCACCTGAGGACTCACCAGTTCCCATCACGTTACATAACATACATTTTCACTGTCTGGCTTCCAGTTCTGCAATGCCGTTCCTGAAAAGGAGAGAAATACTCCAACCTCTGTACTGCACTCCTTGAGTTAGTTTGCCGTGTAAGGCTGCGCTTATAGTGCCGGCGACACGACGTCGCCCGAAAACAAATGTATTGTAAGCGCGACGTGACGGAAGCGACGTGAAATTTGGAAGCCAGTCAAATTTGATTTTTCAGAGGCGGTCGCCACATGTGACAGCCTCTGAACCAATCAATGAAAAGCGAATTACAAGTTTTGCTAGCGGCGACGGGTGACGTCACCCGTCGCGTCGCAGTCGCGCAGGCTATAAGTGCGGCCTTATACTGCACTCCTTGAGTTAGTTTGCCGTGTTACACTTTCTGTTTGCCTGCCTCTGGATCAAAATACTGTTAATACTAATATGGGATAAGTATCTGTCGTCTACATTTAGCATAGGTTGAACTTGATGGACGCACGTCTTTTTTCAGCCTCATCTACTATGTAACTATGTAACTTAGACAATAGTGGCACTTCCACTATTGTGGTCTTAACTCCCATAATACAGAGGAGTTCAGCGATGCAGTTCAGCTTGAAGAGGAGAGAACGGCAAGTCTTGACCTTTTGCTCATTATTAGTTGCTAACATTTTATACAACTCCTGATTATTTTACTCTGACAAAATAAATGTTCCCATCCCTAATTCTAAGAGTGCAGATGCTCTTAGTGCAACTGTTACCATGTTCTGATAGAAGTGTCACTTTATGCTTTCTCACTGTTTCATTTCAGATAGATCCCTGGAGTGTGGCCAAATCAGTAAATTAGTACGATTGCTGAACCTCTGAACGGAGCTGTGAAGCACAACAGATGTACTGTATGACTAAAAGTGTTAAGAAATAACTGAATATTTGTAAGCAACACACCAGACTTCTGACTAAACAGGATGACTACATTCCAGTCACTGCAACTGCTCATGTTCCGTGGGGTGGGGGGGGGGGGGGAAGGGGGGGTGAGGGGGGGAATTTAAATGCATTTTATTCAAAAATAGGATCTCATATGACAGGAAAACAGATTTTTTTTAACCACTCCCGTGGGGTTGGTTTATACAACTGTAACATTCCACTTAAAAGGAGAATGTGAAAAAAAATAACGCAGTGGTTGGTTTGAATAAAAATTCTGAAAAATGTGTCAATAAGAGGGATACGTGTGTCTATGCATTCATCTAGGAATACTGGACTTATTGTGTGTTTTAATACTCAGTGGTACCAGTCGAAGCAAATTAGAGAAGGTGCTGCTCTCTTATTAGCCCATGTATGTAACCCAGATGGCTCCTTTGTCATTCCCCCGGATCCATCTGTACAGTCGGATGGGACAGATATATTCAGATATATTGTTTCCTGTTTCTTCCGTGTTGCATCCAGAGAATTACACAATCTCCTTATCTTTTCCTAGCAGCGGATGTCACCAACGTGACGGCGCACGGCGTCGCGTTGCCATGGTAACGTGGTGTTATGACGTCATTTGACACTGCGCTGCCACGTTGCCATGGCAATGAGACTCCGCTTGACGTCACGTTGGTGATGTCCGTAGCTTCATTTGACGCTGCGGTTCAGAAGGAGATGGAGACGGAGGGCGGTAGGTAAGGAGGTGGTCACAACAGCTACAGTAAGTGTCTTCCCATCAGGCCCCATAGGCTCGAGAGTGCAGCAAAAGTATATGGGGGCGGACAATTTTGGCACTCCCAAATTTTACCTGCCTGGGCCTATGGGTCGAATGGGAAATCCACCACTAGGCCCCTTCTGGGATTAGGCCTGCTCCCTTTCTCATTGGGATCAGCATCCTGGTGCTGAATACTGGGTTCCTGTTCTGTACACACTAGGTCTGAGTTAGATTTCAGACCTCTATAGAAGCACATGCACACCGCTGGTAGGTGCTGCAGGGGGGTACTCATCTGCCGGTGCGCTGTGTCCAGGAAGGTCCAGACATCCCAGGGGTACTTGAGCAAAGGAATGGAAGCAGGCACACGGTCTTGCTAAAGGTGCAGTTTATTGTGCCACCAAAGGTCCAACGTTTCGGCAATAGATTGCCTTTATCAAGGAGAGGGCTACAGAACATACTAAACATACCACTATTTATACACAAATGGGTACTCACCCCTCCACGATCACTGCTGCCTTGCTCCTGGATGTCGACGCCCCCATCGTGACGTCAGAGCACCAGCGCGACGTGGTGTGATGATGTCATGCGCCACCAGGGGAGGATCCCAGGGCTCCACGAGGAGACAGCCTCCCCAATGCCTGTAGCAGGAAAAGATGGCTGTCCTGCAGGATGCTGAACACTCAGGGAGCAGCCCCCTTACTGGCAGCAGAGGCTCCCCTGGTGACATCAGCGTGCCCTCACGATGTGACGCGATGATGTCAGACATCCGGGGGGGGGGCGGGGGTGCGGGCCTCAGGCATCAGACCTGCCCTGGAGAGGAAAAAGACAGCCTGATGCCCAAGGAGACCTGAATGATCGTGCAGGGGTGAGGGCCCTTACATCAACAAACAAGTGTAGTGAGACTTTAATATATTATAAAAGAACAAAAGTAAATAAAGTGTACAAATTAATTGTATAACCACAGTGTCACCTAATAAAGTGTCTAAAAAGGTGTAGAACTGTATTTATGATAGCAGCATTGTGTATAGAATGAGAACCTGAAAGGATACATGACACATACAGTATAGATTAATGCATATACAGCAATCCATAGAGGAGCATAGTGTACATAATGGGTCGCAGGGGTCCATGGCGAGACGCACAGAGCCTTACAGAGTTCTTCAGCTACCTCCTGTCGAGAAAGCATTTGAAATGTTGTTGTTCATTAAGACCCCTGCCATTACTTGTCTGCAGTGTGTGGATCCAATAAGCCTCACGCCTCAGTAAGAAGGTTTCTCTATCAGGGTATCCCTGTCTTGGTGCTATTTGTTCAATCCCCATCACTCTAAGGGATGCCACAGTGTGTCTGTGTTCTACACAGTGCTGTACCAGTACAGTAGGGTCCGTACCCTTACGTATCACACTTTTGTGTTCAATGTATCTCACTTTAAGCATGTGTGTAGTCTTGCCTACATAGACAAGACCACATGGGCACCTGATGATGTACACCACAAATGTAGATCTACTTGTTATACGATTATGAATAGTGATTTTTTTACCACTATGTGGATGACAAAATACGTCCCCGGTAATAAGACTGTTACACACCGAACAATTCATACACCGGAAGTTACCCTGTTTACCGCGTTCTAGGAAGTGGGGCGTATGGTAGTTGTCTTTGTTGTCAGCATGTATCAAGTTGTCTGTCAGATTTCTCCCTCTCCTATAAGCAACCAAGGGGGGTGTCTGACAACTATCTGCTAACACCTCATCATTCTGCAGCAGGTGCCAATGTTTCCTGATAGTAAATCTGACAAAATTACTGGCCCTATTGTATGTGGTGGTAAATACAATACGTTTCTCATCCTTAATCGCCCTATTAGGAATCACCTCTTTGTTAAGGGCTGCATCAAGCACTGGCGGGGTATATCCCCTTTTAGTGAACCTCTCACGAAGGTCATCCATAGCCGGTGCTAGTTTATCCTGTCGACTAGTGATCCTAGAAACCCTCACTTTTTGTGAGAAAGGCAGGGCATTGATGAAGGGATGGGGGGTGGTGACTGTCAGCACGTAACAGGGCATTTCAGTCAGTATCTTTCCTGTAAAGGTCTGTGTGGAACTCACCATTTTCTTGGGAAATCAGGACGACTAGAAAGGATAAATGCTTAGAGCTCCAGACATTAGTAAGCTGTACAGGAGAAGGGAGATTGTGTAAATAATCAAAAAATGACAGTAACTGGTCCTCGGTGCCTTTCCACACAAAGAACAGATCGTCAATATACCTATAATACCCAATTATGTATTTAAAGTATAATGATGCGTATATATACTTCTCCTCACAATCTACCATATACAGGTTGGCATATACGGGTGCCATGTTGCTGCCCATCGCAGTTCCCTTAATTTGCAAAAAATGCTCCTTTTCAAATTTAAAATAGTTTTTATGAAGGATGAAATGTAATAGGAGCATGATATATTCAGTGGGGACTGTCGCCTGGTAGTGGGCAGATAAAGCAGTTTTTACTATATATAAGCCATCCTCGTGAGGTATAATTGTATACAAGCTGGAGACGTCCATACTGACCATTATGTGGTCAGTACCATTGCGTGGGATATCTTTGAGTTTGGTTAAAAAGTCAAAGGTATCCTTCACGTACGAGCGTGCATTTCTGTGCTATGGGGTTGAGGAATGTGTCAACATATATGGCTAATGGTTGATTAAGTGAATGTATTGCTGCTATTATTGGTCGCCCTGGAGGTGACTGGAGATTTTTATGTATTTTTGGGAGGGTATAACTGAACGACAGAGGGAAGCACCACAGACTCCTTTTTTAGGACAGGCTGCGGAAAAGGGGCCAAGAAAACCAAACAGGGGAAGAAAAGAAAAATCTCCTTACTCACTGGCACGCGAGACATACATTCCGGCACGCATGACGCTCCCAATGAGACTAAATATTACCGTGTAATACTAAAATTAAGAGAGATATTAATATCTGGCTCTTAGTATCTGTTAAACCTCAGGTGTCTGTAATCATTATTTGCGGATCAGTCCCACGAATACACATATGTAGCTTTTAGCACGTTCAGCCGGGGACATCTCATAATATTCTTATATTTAATAAGGTCACTCATTCTGTAGCCCCACTCCTAAATCAGAGGTGTTTGGCCAGTCTACCAAATGGAGTGTCTGGCAGGATACTATGGTTTGTAAGTGTGAGTTATAACACTCACAACCCACTCCAGCTTCATGCAAACAGGTAGAGTGGCTGAGCCTTTGATCATGGGTCTGCTTCCTAAACATTTGGTCGCTCTCCTGACCATTTACATTCCTCAGTAGGCAGGCATCTTTGAGGGTAACTTAAACAAAGGGCTAGAATCACTGTTTTAACATTAACCCTTTCCCTCCCGCATCAACCCTAGTGTATGTGTGGATGCAAACACCAGGATAACACAATACATTTACACAGGGGAATAAACATTTGGATATTGAAGCAAGGCAAAACACATTACTGGACCTCAGTCCAGTTAACCCCTTGCTTCCCTGATGAGAGTAGAGGGTGGCCAAATGGGGGTGTAACCCTTTTAATCCCGGGCCAAATCCTCTCGATGGTGACACACGTGGCCCCTCCTATGTACCCACCTCGAACTTTGGTGATTTTGGGCTTGAAGTTGAACGTTTACTTAACCTGAAATCCTTTTTTTCCCACAGGACAACAGAAACGATGCCGCCTACAGAGCCACCAGGGACAGATAATTTGGCACAGCCTAACGAACCGTCTGGGACAGTGAATTCAGCCGATCAGAAAGGTACCAAAGTATGTAAATTAAAATCCATATTCATACCTCCTTTCAAAAACCAGTCAGTCAGTACCTATATGCGATTAGTTAAGGCAGACATTGCTAAATATGCTATCAATAGGCATAAAATCAAGCACAATATGACGCTTAGGGAATATAACGCCCTTAAAAAACTGTCCAGTAATAGTGATATTATCATTAAAAGGGCAGATAAAGGTGGCGCCCTTGTCATACAAGACTACATAGCATATAATACAGAAATTCCAAGACAACTGAGCTTAATTGATTGTTACATCAAATTGGATAGAGACCCCACTCCGACTTATGCGAGGGAGATAAAGGAGATTATCCAGCTTGGCCTTAACAACCGCTGGATATCTGAGACTGAAGCAGAATTTCTCACAATAGAACATCCCAAATGCCCATTGTTTTATACCCTCCCAAAAATACATAAAAATCACAAGTCACCTCCAGGGCGACCAATAATAGCAGCAATACATTCACTTAATCAACCATTAGCCATATATGTTGACACATTCCTCAACCCCATAGCACAGAAAGCACGCTCATACGTGAAGGATACCTTTGACTTTTTAACCAAACTCAAAGATATCCCACGCAATGGTACTGACCACATAATGGTCAGTATGGACGTCTCCAGCTTGTATACAATTATACCTCACGAGGATGCTTATATATAGTAAAAACCGCTTTATCTGCCCACTACCAGGCGACAGTCCCCACTGAATATATCATGCTCCTATTACATTTCATCCTTCATAAAAACTATTTTAATTTTGAAAAGGAGCATTTTTTGCAAATTAAGGGAACTGCGATGGGCAGCAACATGGCACCCGCATATGCCAACCTGTATATGGTAGATTTTGAGGAGAAGTATATATACGCATCATTATACTTTAAATACATAATTGGGTATTATAGGTATATTGACGATCTGTTCTTTGTGTGGAAAGGCACAGAGGACCAGTTACTGTCATTTTTTGATTATTTACACAATCTCCCTTCTCCTGTACAGCTTACTAATGTCTGGAGCTCTAAGCAATTATCCTTTCTAGACGTCCTGATTTCCCAAGAAAATGGTGAGTTCCACACAGACCTTTACAGGAAAGATACTGAAATGCCCTGTTACGTGCTGACAGTCACCATCCCCCATCCCTCATCAATGCCCTGCCTTTCTCACAAAAAGTGAGGGTTTCTAGGATCACTAGTCGACAGGATAAACTAGCACCGGCTATGGATGACCTTCGTGAGAGGTTCACTAAAAGGGGATATACCCCGGCAGTGCTTGATGCAGCCCTTAACAAAGAGGTGATTCCTAATAGGGCGACTAAGGATGAGAAACGTATTGTATTTACCACCACATACAATAGGGCCAGTAATTTTGTCAGATTTACTATCAGGAAACATTGGCACCTGCTGCAGAATGATGAGGTGTTAGCAGATAGTTGTCAGACACCCCCCTTGGTTGCTTATAGGAGAGGGAGAAATCTGTCAGACAACTTGATACATGCTGACAACAAAGACAACTACCATACGCCCCACTTCCTAGAAGGCGGTAAACAGGTTAACTTCCGGTGTATGAATTGTTTGGTGTGTAACAGTCTTATTACCGGGGACTTATTTTGTCATCCACATAGTGGTAAAAAAATCACTATTCATAATCGTATAACATGTAGATCTACATTTGTGGTGTACATCATCAGGTGCCCATGTGGTCTTGTCTATGTGGGCAGGACTACACGCGTGCTTAAAGTGAGATACATTGAACACAAAAGTGTGATACGTAAGGGTACGGACCCTACTGTACTGGTACAGCACTGTGTAGAACACAGACACACTGTGGCATCCCTTAGAGTGATGGGGATTGAACAAGTAGCACCAAGACAGGGATACCCTGATAGAGAAACCTTCTCACTGAGGCGTGAGGCTTATTGGATCCACACACTGCAGACAAGTAATGGCAGGGGTCTTAATGAACAACAACATTTCAAATGCTTTCTCGACAGGAGGTAGCTGAAGAACTCTGTAAGGCTCTGTGCGTCTCGCCATGGACCCCTGTGACCCATTATGAACACTATGCTCCTCTAAGGATTGCTGTATATGCATTAATCTATATGTGTCATGTATCCTTTCAGGTTCCCATTCTATACACAATGCTACTATCATAAATACAGTTCTACACCATTTTTAGACACTTTATTAGGTGACTTAGGCTGTGGTTATACAATTAATTTGTACACTTTATTTACTTTTGTTCTTTTATAATATATTAAAGTCTCACTACACTTGTTTGTTGATGTAAGGGCCCTCACCCATCATTCATGTCTCCTTGGGCATCAGGCTGTCTTTTTCCACTCCAGGGCAGATCTGATGCCTGGGGCCCGCACCCCCCCCCCCCCCCCGGATGTCTGACGTCATCGCGTCACGTCGTGAGGGCACGCTGACGTCACCAGGGGAGCCTCTGCTGCCAGTAAGGGGGCTGCTCCCTGAGTGTCCAGCATCCTGCAGGACAGCCATCTTTTCCTGCTACAGGCATTGGGGAGGCGGTCTCCTCGTGGAGCCCTGGGATCCTCCCCTGGTGGCGCATGACGTCATCACGCCACGTCGCGCTGGTGCTCTGACGTCATGATGGGGGCGTCGACATCCAGGAGCAAGGCAGCAGTGATCGTGGAGGGGTGAGTACCCATTTGTGTATAAATAGTGGTATGTTTAGTATGTTCTGTAGCCCTCTCCTTGATAAAGGCAATCTATTGCCGAAATGTTGGACCTTTGGTGGCACAATAAACTGCACCTTTAGCAAGACCGTGTGCCTGCTTCCATTCCTTTGCTTAGATTTCAGACCTCCCAGTTTGTCCGATCCGACTATGCCCCAGGGCCACTACTTGGAGAACTCCATTGGGACATAGGCTTCCGTTTGGTGAATCTACAGATCTATCTAAATGCATTACTATGGACACTAACTGAATAGGGCACTTTGCCTAACTACAAAACAACAAACTACTTATCTATACACTAAAACCTATTTACACGACTTCACTGTGAGGCCCTCTAACGGCCTCTCCAAGGAACCTCGCCTCTAGAACCTTCTATCTGGCTATACAATATATAGAAAAGAAAAAAATCAGGCGCTCTAATGAAGAGTGTAGTACAAACATATTAATTCAAATCAAGTGAAATAGTGTTCTAAATCAATAATGTCTATGCCAGTGAAAACACAATTAGTGAGAATTTTATAACACGATAAACACAGTCTAACTATGAAAGAACAGAAAGTCTTTGGCACAAATTAGGGGTATAACTACCGCTCCCGAACAGGTGTAGTATAACAGTCCAGATGAAAGAGTCTTTAAACTGTAGTAGTTTGATCTCCTCCAGGTGTAACAACACTGCAAGTGAAGGAAAAAGAAGACCATGGCGCAGTTACTTCTTAAATTCAGAATGCTTAACAATCCCTTGAGAGTGCCTACTTACAGCAAATAAAAGAATACTCTGCCTCAATTGGTATCTTTGGTCTTGGTCGGGTGATGTTCAACCCCTGGTAGTCAGAGTGGTCCTCCAAACCGATCAGTGTCCATGCAAAAAACAAATGCACATTGCACAATACCAAAAGAACATTGATTTATTAAAAAAAGACACAAGACATATATCACTCACATTGTCTCATGCCTTGGCCCGTGACACTAGAATGCCGTCCACAGCTTGAGAGTCCGGGATCCTATGCAGACTGCCCAGGTAAGTTCTAACTCTCCCTTCGCGGCCACAACCAGAGTGAACTACCTCCCCGATGATGTCGGTGCTGCTTGGGGAATCCCTCCTCTCGATACCTCACGGACGGATACTGCTAGGCTCCATCCAGCATCTATCCCTTCTCAGGGGAAATCCTGCGATTGGTTACTAAGTCCAGAGAGGTAATACCGGTATACACATACATGTACCCACCCCCTCCGCACACATACATGTCCCCCCGCACACATACATGTACATAGAGGTAATGCCGCACACATACATGTCCCTCCCCCCTCCCCGCACACATACATGTCCCCCCCTCTCCCGCACGCATACATGTCCCCCCCACACACATACATGTCCCCCCCACACACATACATGTCCCCCCGCACACATACATGTAAAGAGAGGTAATACCGGACACATACATGCCGCCCCCTCCCCCCACACACATACATGTCCGGTATTTGCTCTCATATTTTACCGGACAGAGTAACCAAATACCGGGCTGTCCGGTTCAGTACCGGAGACCTGGCAACCCTAAAATTGATAGTGCTTCCAACAGTAATGTAGAAGAAGGTAGTAGGGCCAGGTTTGGGAGGAAGTGTGAGGAGCTCTGTTTTTGCCATGTTAAGTTTAAGTCAGCGGAGGGCCATCCAGGATGATATAGGTGAGAGACATCCAGAAACTTTAGTCTGTACAGCAGGTGTAAGGTCAAAAAGTACATCTGTGTGTCATCAGCATAGAGGTGATACAGTACTTGAACCCAAGAGATGTGATTAGGTCACCTAGAGAAAGTGTGTACAGAGAAAAGAGAAAGCCTTTGAAAGTAGCTTAATTATTTTAATGTCAGGAGAACCGTCATTTAATCCCATCTCTAGTAAAACAAATGACTTTATCTCTAGATTCTATCAGTCCCACGTCACTTTTGGTGGGTCATCAGTGATACCCCCCTAATTTACCCCCTAAATCAGCACAGACATAGGAAGAGTTTTGTTGACCTGTCATAAACACAATTTCTTGTATTTTTAAGTCAAACTGTAACCACATTAACTCCTGAAGCACCAGATTAATTAAAATTCTTAATATTCCCTGCTGTTTTATTACGGGGTAAAAACATTGATTTTTGTAGAGGGAACTGCTCCTTTGGGTACAGAGTAAGTAAGGATAATGATGTTCTATAGCATTAATGGCGTCACTATCTGTCATGCAAATAAATGTTCTTGCGTTCTTGCTGGGGCAATGTGAGATGATGGGAAGGCAAATAGCCAGGGCTGTCACAGGTCGTGAATTATAAACTGATAGGGTCCCTTTTTAATCTTGAAATAAATGTAACTTACTAGTAGAAAGGGTAAGTCCCACACACTGCTCCCAGAGGGTATAATGTGGTATAAGGTTGTATAATGTGGTATAAGATGGTATAATGTGTACAGTTCAGTGGTAACAGATCTTATAATATTGTGCTAATGGGAAAATGAGATCGTAAAGTCGAGCAGTAAGGAGCAGTGACGCAAACTGGCGAATCTTTCACAACTCAGATGGTTAACCACAAATGCAGCTTGACTCATCACTCAAGTACAAAGCAGGCTGGTGACCTCACTGTTAGGGGCTTTGTCTATATCCGGCACAGTGGTGGTTTTCTGACAAAATTCCACATTGAACTTAATGTTGTGGGGAAGAGTGCAGGGCCTCTGTAAGTGCTGTGTCCCTCCAGAAAATGTTGCGCCCTCCAATTTGCGCGCCCCTCGCCCCCACACATTATAATAAACACCTTATAAATAAAACTAAAAACTATAACATCTATATGTGCAAATATTAAGCATTTGTAGGTGTAGCCCAAGTGGCTAGATTTTAATGGATGGACCATGACCAGATGCCCATCTGGGCTTCTAAGGAGGTGATATACTAATGTTCTAGAATGTTAATATTCATTAGTTTTATCATTCATTCTAGGTTGGTTAGTCTTATCTATAGTGGCCATTGCTGTACAGGCATACCCCGCATTAATGTACGCAATGGGACCGGAGCATGTATGTAAAGCGAAAATGTACTTAAAGTGAAGCACTACCTTTCCCCACTTATCGATGCATGTACTGTACTGCAATCATCATATACGTGCATAACTGATGTAAATAACACATGTGTAACAGGCTCTATAGTCTCTCCGCTTGCGCACAGCTTCGGTACAGGTAGGGAGCCGGTATTGCTGTTCAGGACGTGCAGACAGGCGCATGCGTGAGCTGCCGATTGCCTATTGGGCGATATGTACTTACTCGCGAGTGTACTTAAAGTGAGTGTCCTTAAAGCGGGGTATGCCTGTACTGTATATATATATGTACAGGTATATATATATAGGCAAGAGAGGCCTAACACCAGCATGGGGTTGGTGATAACAATTGGTGCCGTTTTTGGTTGTAGCGTGATATTGCCAGGTATTGGAGCTTAGTGACGAGTATGTGAATAAATCATTAACCGGTAATTCCTCATTTACATATGCTGCTGTTAAAAAGCCCTTATTCGTTTCTTTAACGCTTGTAATACGGCTTTACCGATAATGGCAATTTTTTTAAGTGAAACTTCTATGCTGACACCTAGCATATATAACTGTGCCCAGGAGACACGTGATTACGAGAGGTAACTCTCAATGTATTACTTCCTGGTGAAACATTTTTATAAATAAATAAAGTACGAAAATTTCTCTTGGAGTAAATTGCCTTGTTGGTGACAGAAGTGACGTTACTGCTGGCAGAAGAGGCCTCCCACGCTCGGCACACATGCACAGTAGGCACCGCCAAAGGCTGGACGAGCTTGTGCAATAGGTGCCGCTGAAGGCTCGGTGCACCTGCGCAGTAGGCGCCGTCAAAGGCTCGGCGGGCCTGCGCAGTAGGCGCCACCAAAGTCTTGGTGCGATGGCTCGGCGCTCCTGCGCAATAGGTGCCACCAAAGTGTCGGTGCGATGGCTCGGCACGCCTGCGCGCACCGCCTCTGCACTCCATCCTGAATTCGCAGTAGGCGCCGGCAGGGCACGCACAGACATAGCACAGGCGGAGCACACACACAGACACACAGACAGAGACACACACACACACACTGACACACACACAGAGGCGCACACACAGGGAATTCACAGTTACTATACATATAGAAGTGCAAATAGGTAAAATAGGGGGGGTGGGGGGGGAAGGCGCGTATTGTCACTCAAATTGTGTTTTGATTTTTCATTGAAAACATCACCATCACAAATACAATTTCTGTGACAGAACAGTGACAAAACACAAAGAAGTTTCACTTAAAATGCGCGTGCTCAGCACACACACACTTTTTTTTATTATTATTTACTAGGCCAATGAGTCTCTACCCCCAAAGAGCTCACAATCTAATTTTTGCATCAGAGACACAATAAGATGAGGCTTGCTGAGGGTCCCAATGAACTGACACTGGGATGGAAACCAGACTCACCCACTCCAAAGGCCAGTGTTATTACCACTAAACTATTTCTTGAGCCCTTAGCCCTGTGTCCACCAGCAACACGTTTGAGTTGTAATAGCAAATAGGATGGTGGCATTTAGGGGAAAATATAGCATATGTGAAGGGTATGATGTCCTGCAAGATGAGATATAGAGAAAGCTTCAGCTGTCTCTTCTCAATACTGGACTATAAGGCAGCTGGATGATTCCTAGCCGACCTCTCTGTAAAGCTCGCATCTGAATCAACAGAATAAATATATAACAACCATGTGAACCCAAAACCCTTAAAATAACTATTTTTTTCTACTTCCTTTAATTTGTCCATGAGATATTTGCAGCCGGTGTGACTGGATCGTCAGTGGGTGCATGGTACTTAGATGAGAAATGCTGCGGAAACCAATATGACACGGCACAGTGTTTTTGTACGGCTTTGCCAAACCTCCTCTTTAGCAATACACAGTAGTACACAGAGTGAGTCATACGTTTTCATGGTAATTACCGTGCTATGCAAACATGGCTTCAGGAGTCTAAACCTTTTCCTGTCTGTTTCCCTTCCTTCATACTCCAAACACAACCAACGTGTGGGTATATCCACATTTTATTTTTACCCTTTTGTTTGGACGTTATGATCTCAATTATACATGGAGTTGCTTTGGGCACGCTGAGACAACTCCGTTTTGTATTTAATCGTTATTGCATAATTTGCATCTTTTAAAGTTCTTACACTGTCCATTTTATTTTAAAGCAGCGGTCTCCAATAATCGCCATTTTTGTTTTGCTTTTTTTTTTAACTTTAAGATACAGATGCAGCGGCCGTTATTTGAAGACTTCACCCGGTGTATACCTCGGAATACCCACGTCATGGCGCGCAATTTCTTCCAACCGTACCGCCTTAAGACACGAGTGCAGGCGAGTGCAGAAAATGGCATTTTAGTGTTCTGGCTTTTAAACACCTGAAATTGACACAGTAGCACAGTACTGTACACATTACAATTCATTCATTCATTTCATTGCATATAATTGCACACAATCCATGAAATTCAAACAAAGCAACCGCGATAAACATGTGCCTGGGGCGATTGGCGGCGTTAATGCCGCGTGGCGTACAGCAGCGCACACGAAAACGGCGCCGTGACTTGTTTGAATAACGGCCGCTGCAGCTGTATCTCTTCGATTGAAAATTATTATATCTCCTTTCCAAAGCTGTTTTTGCTTGAAAAAAAATATCTGACGCTACGTTCAGGAAATGTAAGCATTTTAAATATTAAGTGCCTGGGAGGTTAAAATGAAGCTGTCCCCGGAATGCAGTGTAATGGTTACCATGGTAACCTGAAAATCCTGTTGTTTAACAATAAGAAATCATATTTTTTAATAAAGAATTAGAGCAGGATATGGTCAGCGGGCAAAATACTAATATTACATGAGTCAAACTTATATAAGCTTCCGGGGGGCATGCCAAAGCGACATCAACTGCCCTTTTTTTTTTACGCCAATCATCAAATTTTTCATGATGAAATAATCTGTTAGTTTTATATTCTGGAAAAATATGTTTTGAACTTGTAGAGAATCCTAAAAGAAACAACCATTGTGAATTTGTGGTATTTCTGCTGCATTTTTATCTCAGTTTTGTATGAAGTGCTAACTACCCACAATAACTAACATTATGGGCTCGATGCAGTAAGCACCGAAAAGGCACTCTCGGTAGGGGTTCAAACTCGGCATAT
>NC_134493.1:30803522-30836022 GCF_040206685.1 Ascaphus truei | reverse complement strand
AACATATTGCACTCACCCATGTCCGGCTGCCACGATGAAGGCCATCCTCATCTTAATCACCGTCCATGCCCCCATCCGATGCTGCAAATCATAAACAAAAATAAAAAGAGCCAATGTAATGTCCCCTAACCCCTTAATCACCTTAGCGGTTATTAACCGCTATAGTCATTAAGGGGTTAACCCACCCTCACCCTCCACTCAGGAGGCCTAAACACCCCCCCCCACTACCCACCCCTTGAGGCCTAACCACCCTCACCCACTACCCACCGGGAGGCCTACCCACCCTGGCTTGGGGACAATACCGCCTTCCCCCACCTCCGCTAGCCACAATAATCATAACTATATTTAATAAACAATACATAAGCCCCCACCCCCTGTGCCCCCCCCCATAAATACATGATTTATTATTTTACATACAGGGTTAATACCCCAGGCCCACGGGAGTCTCCGGTGGTCCTGATGGGTGTCGGCAGGCCCCACAGTGGCCCAGAGAAGGGGTGCACACAGGGTCTGGAGGCCTATGGGTGGTCCCCGCCAAGCACTGTGGTCCTCCAGGTGGTCTCCGCGGGTCACCGTGGGCCCCAAATGGGGTCTCCATGGGTGGGCCCGCGGGTGTCTGGGGGGCCCCAGGTCAGCCCCACAGGTGTCTGAGGGTCCTCTGGCAGTTCCCACAGGGGTCTGGGGGCCCTTGGGTGGTCCCTACGGGTCCGTGGGGCCCCCACAGATATTGGGCCCCCAGTTCCTCCCCGCAGGTGTCCCCCGTGAGTCCGCAGCCTGGTACCCGTGGGCATCCGGGGAGTCCTCAGGAGGTCTCCAGAGGTCCCCGCAGACCTAAGGAACCAACCCTGTATGTAAAAAAAATTAAACCTGTCCTATACATTTAAATAAATACCAACTCCCCCCCACCAAACACATACAGTAATGTGCAAAATAACTATTATCCAGATATGGATAATAGCTTTTTTGTCCATTATTAAACACATTAACCAGGATAGTAAAATAAATACAGTTCTACTTACCTCATCAATATGAAGCCCCTTCACCAGCAAGAGCCCTCTGTCCTCTGTTGCCAAAAAATACATAGCAAATACATTCTGATATCAGTTAACCCCTTAATCACCTTATCGGTTAATAACTGCAAAGGTAATTAAGGGGTTAAGCCACCCTGCCCGATACCCATCCTTCACCCATTCATTTGTACAGTGGCTTCATCATGCATATATATATATATATATATATATATACATATATATATATATATATATATATATATATATATATATATATATATATATATATATATATGACAAACAAAAAAGAAAAAAGCAGCGCCTCTATTAAGCTAAATCTATAAAGTTCATAAACCAAATAATATAATTAATGAATAATAATAACTAATATGTACCATATAGTAAAAATTACATATATATAACCAAATCAATCAAACTATAAACCAGAAAACAATATGATAATTGTATACATATAGATATATGACAAAAATAAATAAACAGAGAAACAAAAGGAATAAATGGATAATATAAGAGAAAAAAATGTATAAAAACCAGTCCTCAAAAATAAGTCCAGTAATGGTGTTGGTTCCGGTGTGGAGGGTCTCCGGCAGCTCTCAGTGTGGTCAAACCAAGTCCACAGTGAATCTAGGGGAAAAACAGGAAGAGAGAGCGCACGCCCATAGCGTAAAATAGTATTTTAATGAGGGGAGGGGGAGAGGGGGGATAAAAAATGCACTCACAAGGGTACAATAAAAACAAGCATTGTGTGATATAATCACCACCATCCGGTTCGTGTCTGCAGCGTCTTGGGGCAGTCCCAGTATTGCAGTATCAGGATCGTAGTCCCAACAGGTATCCAGGGCAGATAGTATTCAATACAACTGTATTAGAGTCTTGGAAGATGGCTCCGTGTAGTACAGGCTTCTGCAGCAGTTGCGCATGGATCCGTCCGTTCCAGCGCTCGGTGATGACGTCAGTGTCAATGCGTCTGACGTGATGACGCTCCCTGACGCGTTTCGTCACTCTCGGGTAACTTTTTCAAAAAGTTACCCGAGAGTGACGAAACGCGTCAGGGAGCGTCATCACGTCAGACGCATTGACACTGACGTCATCACCGAGCGCTGGAACGGACGGATCCATGCGCAACTGCTGCAGAAGCCTGTACTACACGGAGCCATCTTCCAAGACTCTAATACAGTTGTATTGAATACTATCTGCCCTGGATACCTGTTGGGACTACGATCCTTATACTGCAATACTGGGACTGCCCCAAGACGCTGCAGACACGAACCGGATGGTGGTGATTATATCACACAATGCTTGTTTTTATTGTACCCTTGTGAGTGCATTTTTTATCCCCCCTCTCCCCCTCCCCTCATTAAAATACTATTTTACGCTATGGGCGTGCGCTCTCTCTTCCTGTTTTTCCCATATATATATATATATACATATATATATATATATATATATATATATATATATATATATATAGTTGAAAAAGATTTCACAGGCACTCCAATATAGTATCCTGAACGGGCTGGTGCATATCCCATAAAGATAACAAAAACATACATTACCAGGCTGCACCCCCTGAGGAAGATCCCCCTGTGGGATCGAAACGTTGGACTTCTGTGCTTTGTGTTTTAATACACTTACTGAATTTACCTGCCTGAGTGCTGTCTCCTTTTTGCCAGTTTCTAGTAATGTATGATATATATATATACATACACATGATTAACCAATATACAAAGAAATGTTTAAGGATTAACAAAAACATGCTCCAAAAAAATACCAACGATCCAAATCAATACATCACATTGCATATCAAACTTTAAATATTATATAGCCACATTAAAAAAAAAACATTCCAAAAGAAAATCATTCTCATCTCACCATCAATATCTAACAAATGGCAATCAAAACATTGAATTGTACAATGTATAAATGATTCAAATAATCTGTGCATCATGTACACGATGCCAATCAATGTTAAAAATAAAATAAACTATTGTAAACCAGATACAATTCCATCAAACAGAAATAAATTACCATCAATTAATCAAATTCCAAATCTATTACAATCCAATCAAAATCAATTACACCATTAACTATTCAAATCGTTAAACCAAACCATTCATAAAAAAAGTAACCATCAGTCAAAATATAACTACCACAAATAATCCACTATTAAAAAGCCAGCCACACCCTGAAATAAAGTACTCCAAACAGCAGCAAAAATTACATGTATCTAGATAAAAATTACATACACACACACATTTGGAAGCATAGTTGAAAAATACATTTAAAATACATAAAACAAGCCTTTCCAAAACAATAATTTCTTACCCTGTATGTATATCGATCTAGACATACATACATAGATATATACATACAGTGGCAAGAAATGTTTAAAAAAAATTGCTATCACATAAAAAAAAAATACAAAACCTGTAAAAGTTAAAACAATTACATTTCTTTGGTTTACTTACCATTAGATGACCCACTCACCGACTCCCGTCGATCAGCTTACTCTCGAACCAATCCACAACCATAAAATAAAAAACCATAACAATCCATGTGTCTCTGTCTTCTTTCTTCTATTTGTAATCCATAACCGGGGTCTTCATCTGTGTTCTTCGTGTTCTTCTGTGCTCTTCTGTCTTCTTCCGGGGTCTTCTTATCTTCTTCTGCCATGCCCTGGTCTACTTCTTGTTCCGGAGGTCCTTCCTCCTCAGCGTCTGGCTCCAAAATGAGATGATATAGGCTTTTATAGGCTTCACATTTTCGTCATATGGGTCCCACGGCCCTGATTGGGCCGTGAAACCCATTTGATTTTGTAAAAAAAAAATTGATGATGTCATTTAAAGGAAATGACGCCAGCCTATCAGAATGGCTGTGCTTCATTTGCCTTTAAGATGACGTCATCAAAAGAAAGATGTCTGCCCTCACATGGTACGGTAGCCAATCAGAGCGTGGGAACTACATCCCAACTCTGATTGGCTCTAGTAGACCATGTGACAGAGGCTTTGGGGAGAACGGATGTGACGTCATCCAAAGCCTGTCACATGGTTCACTATCCAATCAGACGGCTGTCCAATAGGAACGCTCCGTCTCCTGCTCCGGTCACGTGGTTCCCCGGCGGCTCACACAGACACTGTTTACCTGCTCCGGTGCTGTGGAAGTGATTCCTGCAGCTCCCCCGCCGGCTGAAGACACCTCCGATGCTGCCACCGCCACAGGACTGCTGCGGCTGGTCCTAGATGTCTTCAGAAAGGTAAGTATTAAGATTATTTCCAGCTGCCCTGACATTACCCGACGCCGAGCCCGCTTTTCAGTTGCCAGGTCCGGGTAATGTCCGGGTAGCTGGAAATGTGCCGGGTAACGCCAGGTACCGGGTAATTCTGGGTACTTGGTACACCACTAATACTTACCCTCAGGGTCCTCCGAGTGAGGCCGCCTGCTTCGATGGGATTCGGGCTATACCGGAACCGTCGGAAATCTTTCTGGTGGACCGTGAGTAATTAACTGCAACGTTATTGTACTGAAGGTGATCAGCCAGTTGCAATAAAGCCACATTGTTTTCATGTTATTAGAGACACTAACTAACAAGTTTATGGTTCTATATGTATCTACTTTATTCTCTGTTACAGTGGCTTAAACCCATAGACACTCAGAAACAGGTGAATTTATACAGGACTTATTTATTCAATTTACAGCGTTCTCCAGCCTTATACCATTTTTATAGTTTTTTGAGCACCAGACCAATGGGCTGTTCACAGTCCACTACCTTCTAGATGTCTTGTTGCAGTGTATTTGACGCGTTCTGTTCTGGGGACAAAAGACACTGATTTAACTACCATATAGAGGTTGTGTATAGCAAAGGTGCGCATGCACGTAATAACGCGATAGTGCGCATATATCTATGGATTTACGGGCTGGGTGTTCACGTCAGTGCAAACAAAAGTTAATACAATATTGCACATTATATTTACCTTCCTTGAAAACCTTGCCAAACTTCATTGATGATTTCCGAAAACATAAAAATAATGCTTTACGTACTGTGACAAACAGCTTACTCCGGGGCTCCGCTGCTTGTCCGGGACGGTTAGAACACGGTCTTTTGGGGTAGGTTAAATGAGGAGGCGTCACGTACTGTTCCTTTAAACAGGCTGTGCCTGGTTTATTCAGTCCCAGGCACTGAGACTGCCACAGTGCATACAACAAAACACATCAAAACAAAAAGCTGCTCACCTGAGCGATAACTTAACTTAGATTTCCCTAACTCAGGGTGGAAGTGGCTTTTCCACTTTCCAACAACAAAACAAGGTACTTTTGCAGAGTTAGCCAAATGAATAGAACAATTGAACCTGTGTGGGGAAGGGGCTTCTCCCCACTGTGTTCAGCAGCCTTCCAGGCTCTGGAGAAGAGAGAAGAGCAAACAGGAAATCAGTCTTACATACCTGATTTCTAATTAGCATGACAGGTGACAGAAATCCCTCAGTTCCAGCGCTTGCCCAAAACTGTGGGATGGAGTGCATGTATTATAAGGCTGCACTCCCAGGCCAGACAGGATAGAAACTGTTCAGTATCCTGGGAGCCCTATATATGGAATTTATTACCATCCCCTGGTTTCTGTCACATATCCTCCCCCCCAGCTCAGACCCTGAGGGATGAGCGACCATGGATATTAGGGAGTGCATCCTTGACAACCCGTCAGCATTGCCATGTTTGTGCCCTGACCTGTGTTCCACAGAAAATTTAAAGGGTTGTAGGCTTAGGAACCACCTGGTCACTCTAGCATTCTTTTCCCTGTTTTGACACATCCAGGTAAGGGGTGCATGATCTGTGACCAACCGGAATTTTCTCCCCAACAGGTAGTATTTGAGCGTCTCTACAGCCCACTTTATTGCGAGACACTCTTTCTCTACTATGGAGTAATTTTTCTCCTGGGGATTTAGTTTCCTACTTAAATAAAGGATGGGGTGTTCCTCACCTTGAGACTCCTGGGAGAGTACCGCCCCCAGCCCTACCTCAGATGCGTCGGTTTGGACTACGAACTCTTTGGAGAAGTCAGGTGTGACCAACACTGGTTGGGCACAGAGAGCTTCTTTCAGGCTTCTAAAGGCCTGTTCGGTTTCGGGGGACCACTTTACCATAAGTGGTCCTCTTGCTTTTGTGAGGTCGGTTAGTGGGGTTGCCTTAGTCGCAAAATTGGGAATAAACCTTCTATAGTACCCAATTAACCCCAAAAAGGTCCTTACTTGTTTTTTTGTAACTGGCCTTGGCCAACCTTGTATCGCCTCCACTTTGAGTGTTTGGGGTTTGAGTAAACCTCTGCCAATAGAATACCCCAGATACTTGGCCTCCTCCAGACCAATGGTGCATTTAGCGGGGTTAGCAGTTAGTCCAGCAGACCGAACTGCGTCGAGCACAGCTTGGACCTTTGGAAGGTGGGATTGCCAATCTTCACTATGGATTACCACATCATCCAGGTAGGCAGCAGCATACCGAGCATGTGGTTTTAAAATTTTATCCATCATTCTTTGGAATGTGGCGGGAGCTCCATGTAAGCCAAAAGGCAGCACCCTATACTGAAAGAGGCCGTCTGGGGTTGAGAAGGCTGTCTTTTCTTTTGCCCTTTCTGTGAGGGGAACCTGCCAGTACCCTTTTGTTAGGTCTAGGGTTGTGAGATATCGGGCTTTACCCAGTCTCTCTACAAGTTAATCTACCCTGGGCATAGGGTAAGTATCAAATTTTGACACCGCGTTTAGTTTCCGGTAGTCATTACAAAACCTTGTTGTACCATCTGGCTTTGGGACTAAGACTATAGGGCTGTTCCACCCACTTTGGGATTCCTCAATTACGCCTAGTTTTAGCATTTTTTTAACCTCTAAACTTATAGCCTCTCTTTTGGCCTCTGGGATTCGGTACGGTTTAAGGTTAACTCGGACCCCCGGTTCAGAGACTAGGTCATGTTCAATTACGCTAGTTCTACCTGGCTGTGTAGAGAAGATTTCTTTGTTTCTGCTCACTAAATTCTGAACCTCTTGTTTCTGATGAACGGACAGGGTTTCAGCTATGCTAACCTCTGGGTCAGTTTCTTGACTCTCTGACGGACCTGGGGTTACTAGGGTTGACAAGACTTCTCTATCTTTCCAGGGCTTGAGTAGGTTTATATGGTAAATTTGCTCAGGTTTCCTCCTACCTGTCTGTCTTACCTTATAATTTACTTCTCCCACTCTTTCCAAGACCTCATATGGCCCATGCCATTTAGCAAGGAATTTACTTTCCACGGTGGGAACCAGAACTAGTACCCTATCACCTGGAAAAGAAATTCTGACCCTAGCACCCTTATTATACGTATTCCTCTGTGCTTCTTGAGCTTTCTCCATGTGTTCCCTCACTATGGGTAGGACTGCAGCAATGCGGTCCTGCATCTGGGCAACATGCTCTATTACACTTCTGTAAGGGGTAACCTCGTGTTCCCAAGTCTCTTTGGCTATATCCAGTAAGCCCCTTGGGTGTCGGCCATACAATAGTTCAAACGGGGAGAAGCCTGTGGATGATTGGGGAACTTCCCTAATGGCAAATAACAGGTACGGTAACAAACAATCCCAGTTTTTCCCATCTTTATCGACCGCCCGCCGTAACATGCTCTTTAAGGTTTTATTGAACCTTTCCACTAAACCATCTGTTTGTGGATGATAGACTGAGGTTCTGAGGTGCTTGATTTTTAGGAGTTTACATAACTCTTTTGTTACTTGGGACATAAACGGTGTTCCCTGGTCAGATAGAATCTCTTTAGGAATTCCAACCCGGGAAAACAGAACTACTAACTCTTTTGCTATGTTTTTGGCAGAGGTGCTACGTAGGGGAACTGCCTCCGGATATCGGGTGGCATAATCTAATATTACCAATATATGCTGATGTCCCCTAGCAGACTTTATTAGGGGTCCTACTAGATCCATAGCAATCCGGTCAAATGGTACCTCTATTATGGGAAGGGGTACCAATGGGCTGCGGTACGCCTTGAACGGGGCGGTGATCTGACATGCTGGGCATGAGGAACAATAATTCGTAATTTCTGCCAGAACCCCAGGCCAATAGAAGCTTCGGAGAACCTTTTCTTTTGTCTTTTCCACCCCTAGGTGTCCCCCCAATGGATGACTATGTGCGAGGTGTAACACTACATTACGGAATGTCCGTGGTACCAACAATTGTTTAGTTGTAACTGATTTTCTTTTATCAACCCGATATACTAGGTCGTTCTCTACCTCGAAGTAGGGGTAAGCAAGCGACCTATCTGGTTGGCCAAGAGTACTATTCAGGTCCCGTATATTTCCCCTTGCTACCTCTAATGTGGGGTCCTCCCACTGGGCCTTCTTAAAACTCCCAGGACTGACCTCTAGGTCAGCGAGGGTCTTATCCAGTTCTGGGGTGGTAAGTGTCTGATCAACATCCTGATTTGGGGTATTCCCTACCAAAGTAGTGATGGGGAAGGGAATTTTACAGCACTCCTCCTTTTCCCCCTTCTTATTTGGGCCCTCGTCAACCTCCATTTCTGAAAACGGGAAAGGATTTATTTCTTCTAATACTTCGTTATGGTCCGCTATTGAACTCTGGGCGCTATTCTGAGCGGGGGACCACATTTTTAGAAAATGGGGAAAGTCGGTCCCTATTAACACATCATGTGCCAGTTTGGGTACAATACCCACCTTGAAATCTAAAGAACCAAACTCTGTTTCAAAAAAAACATCAACAGTGGAATATTCATGATTATCCCCATGTATACAACAAATTGCCATTCTTTGTGAACTGTTTCCCTGTTTCTTCTTAATGGGCAAGAGGTATTCGGACACTAGTGTGACCATGCTCCCAGAGTCCAGAAGTGCCCGAACCCTCCTACCATTAACCTTTACAGATGCCCACAGATGGTTATTCAAGGGGTCCTCTGGGCTAGGGCGCATACATTGGGACAACAGCGAATAAGGTTCCACGCTGTTGCATTGCATGGGCTCATCATTTAGTGGGCAGATTTTTGCTGTGTGGCCCCTCTCATGACAATTTACACATTTAGGTACATAGTCTGTGTCCCACTTAGAGCCTTTTCCCGGCTCCCCATGTTGGCTATTGCCCTTAGTGTGCGAACCACTGTTGCTGGTGCTGCGTGAAGGTGGTCGCCGCTCTTCAGCTCCCCTTAACCCCGGTACCCTTTTACCGTCTCTGGAAGAGTCCTGGAACCTCGGGTAGTGGGGTTGCTCCACGACTGTGGGTTGCGGGTGCTCTCCTGCTGCATTGTACCTTTCTACGAGGGCCACAAGCTCATCCGCATTGTGGGGGTCACTCCGACTGACCCAATGGCGTAAGGCAGATGGAAGTTTCCTCAAGAACTGGTCCATGACCAACCGTTCCACGATGTGGCTTGCTGAGTTGATCTCGGGTTGTAGCCACTTCCGGGCGAGGTGGATGAGGTCATACATCTGGCTTCGGGTGGCTTTATCCATCGTGAAGGACCATGCGTGAAACCTTTGGGCGCGAACAGCCGTGGTTACGCCGAGGCGGGCGAGGATCTCGAACTTCAATTTTGCATAGACGTTAGCTTCGGCTGGCTCTAGATCAAAGTAAGCCTTCTGGGGTTCGCCGCTTAGGAAGGGTGCGATTAGACCAGCCCACTCAGCTTCTGGCCATCCCTCTCTCTGTGCCGTGCGTTCAAACGTGAGAAGATAGGCTTCCACATCATCCGAGGGTCCCATCTTCTGAAGGTAGTGGCTTGCCCTGGTCATTTTCGGAACTGGGGCTGCCGCTGCCAGTGGAAGGTTACTGATAGTCCCCCTCAGGATCTCGAGTTCCTGCTGTAAGCCCTGAGCGAACCGCTGTTGCTCCTCTCTCAGCAAGCGGTTTGTCTCTTGCTGGTTTGCATTCGCCTGTTGCAGGGCTTCATTCGCGTCTTTCTGGACAGCGACATTGCGTACCAGCGCACTCACCACGTCTTCCATCTTGTTTGGAGAGAGAGAAAAAAAAACTTTTTTTTTTTTTTTTTTTTTTTTTTTTAAAGTTCTTTAACCCCCAGACCTTTTAGTGTTCTGCCCGCATTCTCCACCATATGTGACAAACAGCTTACTCCGGGGCTCCGCTGCTTGTCCGGGACGGTTAGAACACGGTCTTTTGGGGTAGGTTAAATGAGGAGGCGTCACGTACTGTTCCTTTAAACAGGCTGTGCCTGGTTTATTCAGTCCCAGGCACTGAGACTGCCACAGTGCATACAACAAAACACATCAAAACAAAAAGCTGCTCACCTGAGCTATAACTTAACTTAGATTTCCCTAACTCAGGGTGGAAGTGGCTTTTCCACTTTCCAACAACAAAACAAGGTACTTTTGCAGAGTTAGCCAAATGAATAGAACAATTGAACCTGTGTGGGGAAGGGGCTTCTCCCCACTGTGTTCAGCAGCCTTCCAGGCTCTGGAGAAGAGAGAAGAGCAAACAGGAAATCAGTCTTACATACCTGATTTCTAATTAGCATGACAGGTGACAGAAATCCCTCAGTTCCAGCGCTTGCCCAAAACTGTGGGATGGAGTGCATGTATTATAAGGCTGCACTCCCAGGCCAGACAGGATAGAAACTGTTCAGTATCCTGGGAGCCCTATATATGGAATTTATTACCATCCCCTGGTTTCTGTCACAGTACATAACAGACGCACTCAACAGACTACGGATGTGTGTACTCACACTGTAATGCGCATGTATCAATGCATTTACGGACTGGCTATTCGTGTCATAACAAAAGTTATAATACTATATATTAAATTCACCTTCATTAAAAACCACGCCAACAGATGATACTGTGACAGGCAGACAGAATTAGCAATAGAGGTAACATCAGGTTGAGATTGTTGCTGATAGCAGTCAGTTAGATCCCAAATAGTATATTCAGGTTGGGGGGGGGGCATGTGGGGTTGCGATCCTATTGATACTCTTGAAACTCAGATTGTGGCTCCTCAGATGGTTGCTCGCTGCGAGATTGGGAAGTACAATTAGTCCATGTTCGGTTTCGTTCCCAGTCCCGCTTCTTGTTTGTACCATTCTCCTTTTGCCATGATCAAACATACCGGCACATGCGGGTAGCAATGACCAATAACCCTGTTTAATCCCTGGACATAGGGTTGTGCCAGCACAGCAATCATTACTTGACAAAACACATCGAACCGTGTTCTTCCATCCATGGCCAAGTGAATTTTTGTAATATTCATAATTGCGAATTATATAGTCATATATTTCTGATACAGTGGCTTTCTTATTTGCTTGATCATTAACTGCTAAAAAGACTAGCTATGCAAAACTATCTTTTGGTATTTTTGAAGCACCTGACATATTGCAAAAATTGTCCCTCTCTCCCCTGTAAACTTTCTCCGTCTCTTTGTGCCCGAAAAGCAAAGGGGAAAAAAATGTGTTCATTTTATTAATTCTTAACAAGAATACTGCAACAAAAACGCTACAACTCAATTTTGATAACGCTTAGAGTGCTCGAGGCTAAATAACAATAGTTTTTTGTAAGACTTTCTGAACTGCAGCATCAGCAGACAGGCACCTGTTCTGCGAATTGTAAATTGTAGCGCTGAACCCACCCCCACCCCTGCCTTATAGGCAAAAAAAATTAACTTTTCTATCTACCGAACAGGCGAAGAAATACAAACAAACAAATCCTTATTACGTCTGACATATCCCTGTTATATACAGGTGTGAATAACAACACGAAGAATTGCCGAGAGTTAAATTTGATCTATATTGATTATATCTTCCAAACAAAACGAGAGATGTCCGCACTTTGTTGAGGAAAGCTGGAAAAACAAACAGGCCGTATCTGTATGTCTGCGTCTGCCTGCGATAAGATGAGATATTTATGGGGCAAGTGGGAGGAGTTAGGGCGGAGTAACATTAAAAAATGTGCAGCATGCGTTACTTTTCTTGACGTTTATCTGCGTCGTTTTATCTGTTACCGGAAAGGTGGCGTAAACTTTTTTTAGCGCAAAATACTAGTGCAGCGTTCGCCAACTTCTACAGCAGTAGAAATACACTACATCAATAGGTCATGTTGCAACAAAAAATGCTATTTCTTTTAAGCAACTGCGTCAGCCCCAGTGGCGGATTTCCCATTAGGCCCATGCCTAGGGCGGCAAAAACATCCACCCCATATACATTTGCTGTGGTCTCTGGCCTATCGGGCCTGATGGGAGGGCATTACATGCAGCGGCCGCCCTCCTTCTTTCGAATCACCGCATCAAATGACACTGTGGACGTCACCAACGGGACGTCCCATGGGGTCTTACGGCCATGCGGCGTCAAATGACGTCATGATGTCGCGAGACGGAGGGCAGCAGCAAGGAGATGGGGGGCGAAGGGGGGGGGGGGGACAGCAAGGAGTGTAAGTGCGTAGGGGCGCCAGATTTTCAACTCCGCCGCGGGACTGTGCACACGCATCTTTTGATTTTTGGCATGAAAAATGCTTGTAAGTTATTATTTTAGTAGCTCTACTGTATGTTTGCATAAATAATTGTTACTGACACGGCGAGAACTCCTGTTTTTTACCGTTGAAAAGAGATTTTAATTTCCACGTGAGTTTGCATAGCTAATCTTACAGTTTAATGAATACCTCTGTAAATTATCATCAGAAAGGAACATTTATCTCCTGATGAGCTTGCCGTCTATTGCTTGTAACGGTCACGTGGAGGTGATGGTAACCCAAGTCACTAAATCCAAGTATTTCAGCGAATTGGCCATCCCATCTTATTCTATTTGATACTTAATTCGGTTTATTCCGTCCACTGATGGGAAAAGGAATTATGGTGAAGGAGCTCATGTATGGGTAAAGTTTTGCTAGACAGGAATACAATTATGCAAGTTTCTCAACTCACATGGAGCAGCTGTGCTTCAAACATCTGTGTTAACTCTGGATGTGGAAAATTGAAAAAATATTTCATAATTGATGACATTCCGTACAGCAGAAAGCTATAAAAAGGGGTTATGAAATATGCTCAATAGAATCCTTTTTTTTTTTTTTTTTTGAATAATATTTCCAGAAATCTTTAGCTGCAGATTCTGCTCCAAAGTAACAACAGTTTGAGCATTCCAAGCTTTTTAATGTGAGGATATAACTTTTATTGTTGAACGTACTGTAGATGTAAAAAATAAAATACTGTAGCAACGAAAAAAAAAAATGTCGGCTAAGGAAATATAGAAGCTAGCAGAAAAAAACATGTTTTACAACCCTCCAAAAAAGTGCCAGTTTTGCAAGAGTAATAGTCTGTGAATGAAAGGTTTAGTATTTGAAACACTGGCATTAAGCAAAATCCTCCGAAATACATCTGGATTCAGAACAAAAGTTCTAATTTCCTGATTAGAAGAGTGAGTGCTTTCATGCATTAAATAATTATTGAATGATCTGTGCTTCATTATGTTTACTCTGCTATTTACAACTAATTATGTTCTTTGGTGTAATTACCTATTTTTTGTTTTCTATCTGCTCTTATTACCCATGATTGCAGAGCATAAAATGGAATAATATCAATCTTAATTAGTCGTATGTGTACACAATATTAGCGATAAATCTCAGATTGTTTTCATAGCTGCTCGTTTCACTGGTTTGGAAAGTACGTCCAGAACAGCTTGTATATTTCGCACTAACCCTCTATGATAGCTGTAATTATTTGGCATGGAGTATGGCAGCTGAGGTCAGCAAAATGGCCTTCAGCATCTTCACTTATTTGGCTTTGGCAGATGAAGCAACTTTTTTGGCTTGCTCATTTCAGAAGTCTGGCATGCTCAGGGCACAATATATTTGATAACCAGTAGCATCTGGGTCTTCAGCTGGTTCCTGGCATACATGACTTCCTGTCTGACTTCTGCTGGCTGTTTAAAAGGCTACAGAGCAGCCAGTAAGGTTGGCATATGTTGGGGGATCAGATTGGGCTTCCTAAACTGGTACATTGTTTTCATTCATTATTGTTTCAGCTTCAGGCGTTACGTAAAATTGTGTTCATTGAAATCCCCATCAAAATAAATGTCTCTTGTTGAAAGGATACCTTTTTTTGGACCCAGAAAAAAACAAATTGATCATTGTATTGGTCCTTTTAAACAGACTGGAAGCTGTGATATGCCTGATTTGTATTATCTTTGCTGTTAACTTAATTTTGTGTTTGTTTCTTCTCTTGTTCCTAAGGTAAGAACTGATGTTTGTATGTTTTGTGTTTGGGGAAATGACTTTCCGTCCTCAATCCAGTTCATGTTTCGTAATTCACTTTCTCGGATGCTAACTGCAAAAGGATGCTGCTGTCTGGGCAGCTGCTGTCAGTCATTTATACATTCATTGTTCATGTTCTCAGTCCTAGCTGATATCAGCTCTCTCCTCCATGTCTGGCACTCAACTCATTCAGGGCCAGTCTCCATATTAAAGGACACTATGGGCCTCATGCAGTAAGCGCCGATAAAAAAAAATCTTCATTGTTTTCAAATCGCCATTTTTGACAGCGTTGCTAACACGGTATGCAGAAAGCCCTGAATACCAGTGATAGCAAAACATTTTCCAATGGCGATTATCCTGCGGCGTGATGGGCGTCTCTCTGAGATCTAGGAAATGTCATGGCGTGTTCCCAAATTTTTTTGTGGAATTGGGAGATAATCTCGCGAGACAACCAATTTGTCGAGCGGCCTATTTAAATGCTCCATTTATTTTTTATCCTTTCTCTGTTGTTGGGAGTGAGTGAGAGACAGAAAGAGCTAGGTGTTTGGAGGATTTGGGATTGCTACAGTTGTGAATTTAGATTTGTCTTGCGTTGTTTTGTTTACTCATTTTTGTTCTTGTGAGTTTAAAAGTGTTTTGTGAGTGTGTCGTTTAATTTGTTTAGCTGTTATTTGTGAGTGCTGGAGGTATGGACGGGAGGCATGGGAGTCAGAGGAGTGATGGTGGGGTGACTGGTGGGGTGAGTGGTTGTGCTGAGGTGAGTGGTGTTGGTATGAGTCAGCATGTGAGTGCACACGTGAGTCAGGGTGGTGGTGGTGGTTGGGTGACTGGTGGTGGTGGGGTGAGTGAGGGTGGTGGGGTGAGTGATGGTGGAGGTGAGTGTGCGAGGCTCCTTCAATCTGTTCCACTGGAAGAAGGGGAATCCAGTCAGCAGCAGATGTTCTCAGTGGTTGTAGCTGGGCGTAAGAAGCATATAAAAAAAACAACTAAATATACGTTTCAACGATGAGGAGAATCAATTCCTTGTTACTGGTATTTTGGAGCATTATGACCGGCTGTATGGGAACTTAGTAGGTAAGAAATTCCTGTGCAATGACTGTTAAAATTTATATAGCCATCTATTATCTAACAGTTATTAATTCACATTGAACAGAGATTTACATATAACTATCATAATTTTTAAATACCCTTTATCATTGAGTGTTTACTACTAGTATATGAATAGAGGAATTGTACAATTGTATGTAAATATAATATATTCTCATATTCATTATTTGCTTATTAAGTATCAACTTTTTTTAAACTTCAAGTGCCACACATTCTTTGGCAAACAGCATGTTTAATAAATTTAATAAGCGTTCACACATTTGTTTTAAATAAATATTTGATGTTAAGATATGTAAATGATAAAAGTTATTTTGTTATATCTAAAGGCAAAACCAGTGCACATGTCAAAAAGGATTTGTGGGAACAGATTAGACTGTCGGTGTCTGCCTGTGGAAATCAGGTCCGAAATCATGATAACTGCCGAAAACGATTTGATGATATAAAATGGAAATTGAAGGCGAAATTGCAATGTGTAAGTATACATGCTTCAGGCACTGGAGGAGGACCTCCAGCACCCAATCTAAGGCTCAATTCGTTGGAGGAGCAGCTGAGTGAAAATTCGTACTTGTCATGGTTGAAGGCTTGTCTGGACATAGGGATATCGGTGTGTATGATCACCCGTTTCCATCAGTCAGTACTTTTACATAAGTAAACATTTTCAGTTGAAATGTATTTTTCAAAAATTCAAAAATACAATATCATTTGTGTTTTAAGTTGTTTATTCTGTTATAATCACATGATTTTATAGTGTATGCGAACAAAATAAAACTTAGTACATACTGTTTATGTAACCTCACAGAAGAAATTATTACACACCCCTTCATACATATCTGCATTCACATAGTATGTAGTAGTATTCATATTGTATTTTTCATGGTCTTGTGTCAATGTCAAACATTATTGATATGTAGCATATACACCTGCTGCTGATCAAAGTGAAACAGTCACATATAAAAACAAGATTATAATGAATTATATATTCTTATGTGTGCAGAGTACAGATAATGTTATGTTAACATACTTGACATTCTTACCAACTGTCTTTTCGGAAATTTACATAGTGGCCCATGCATCCCCCATCGGAACACAGGTGCCAGCACCTGCATCCCAGATACCATCACCATTAATGGAAGGTGAAACCATCAATTTTAAACATTCTTGTGTCAATTTATATGCCACAACTACAATTTATATGCCACAACTACAATTTATATGCCACCATAACCATGAGACAGTTGCAGATGTGTCTCACATCGGCAGTTAGCTATTAAAACTATGGACATCTGATTTTGCAGTCACATAAAAATGTAGTTATTGAGTTGTCAAATCCACAGCATTAATTATGAGACTACACAAATATTCCATGTTCTGATGCATGGCCAACTCACTCGGTACCGTTTCAATGTGCTAAAATTTGTTGATCAATTTTAAATCAGACATTATATTCATTATGAGTGTGATTTCATAATTGAATATGTTACTGACAATGAAATCAGCACACATTGTTACATCAAACTATGTTAACGATATTTTAGATGTGACAAGCAATTAATGTTATCCTCATATTGTACAGATATTCAATGTACTGGAAACATCTCCGGACTTGAGGATTCACAGTGTACAGTATGTCTTTAGCTACAGATATTGAGAGTCCGGGATTAAACTATCACTAACCTGCTACCGCACATCGTGATAGTGCTCACCAAAAGCATTTGGCCTCAATCGAGCAATCTGAAGCTCGTTTATTGCAAATCTAAATATCCTTCATCAACAATTGATGAGTGTTCATGAAAAAATGGTAGCTGAAATCACAAATATAAAAGAAATCTTGCTACTGAAAATGCTGAATTTAAAATTCCCAATACCTCGATGTAATCTATTGCTGCAAGCTTGCTGAAACAAAATGAGATTCGGGCCTCTGCAATCACATCGGAAGTACGCTTTCCTGCCTCCTCAGAAGTTGGATCATTAGATTGTGCAGTTTTTTCACCAGAGACATCTCTAGCACATTCTTCAAAAACAGTTAGTGAAGCGTCTCCACAAAGATTATTGCAATTATCTTCTGCAACAGTCATTGAAGTTTCGCCGCCAAACATTATTGAACCATCTCCACAAGCCATCATTGCAAAGACACCTGCAAAAACTAAAAGATATACAACACAGACGAGAAAATTAGTTCCTAAATACTGGTGCACACAATCCTGTACTTGGAAGAAACATTTTCTAAAACACACTATGAAGACGACAGATACAATTTCTCATGCACCGTTGCCACAGCCAGCTCGCATAATGCCACTAAGTCCCCACTTGCCACAACTACATCGCATGCCAATCACTCCACCCTTGGCACAACCACCGATAGAAAAGCAAACACCACCATTACCACAGCCACAGATAGAAAGGCAAACACCACCCTTACCACAGCCACAGATAGAAAGGCAAACACCACCCTTACCACAGCCACGAATACAAAGGCAAACACCACCCTTCGCACAGCCATATATACAAAGGCAAACACCACCCTTACCGCAGCCACTGATACAAAGGCAAACACCAGCCATCTGCCATTATGTCAGTGACAACAGCAAGTGGGTGGCCTAGAAGTTCTAATGTTCGTGGCAGAGGGAGAACACATTCCCAAGACACACAAAGCAACAGGTCAATGACTAGATCACACATTTTGTTAACCAAAAAAAATAAAAAACATGTTCGAAAATGTAACTTATATTGGATGTAAAATAAACAATGTATGAATCTACAGTATATGTATTTTACAAAGAACAACAACTACAAATAAGTTACATTTTCAAACATGTTTTTTATTATTTGTACAGTTATAAATTAAATTTTCAATGTATGTCCTTTCATACATATAGTACCAGGAAGTACATGTCCATTCTATTTTCAATGGTCAAACAAGTCCACTAATGTGTGTCAAATATTGACTTAATTTTAAAATACATATGTTAGTGATAAACAAAACTAACATTATATTACATACAGTGCATGTAAGGGGGCTATACAATTAAAGTATGTATTGCACAAATATGTCCAATTACTAGCTACAAACATTGTGTTATGTGATTTCAAGAAATTCAAAATAACACAATATATTTTTTTTCAATAATTCTCAATACAGCTTATGTATACATAAGGGATTTTTTGTTTTTAATGTATGTTCTGACAATATGTGTAATTAGTTAATTTAGAAAGCACTGTATAAAATTCTTATTTACTTATTTGAATTATTACATTGATATTGTTTAAAAAAAAACTTAAATACACTATCTCATATAGTTTATATATATTATATGAGATAGTCTTTACTTTGGAGTTCAAGTTATTTTATTTATTTTTAACAATATCAATGTTATAATTCAAATAAGTAAATAAGAATGGTATGCAGTGCTTTCTAAATTAACTAATTACACATATTGTCAGAACATACATTAAAAATAACAGTATAACTATATATAAGACTGTATATATATATCTATATAACTGTGTGTATTTGCTATATGCTTTGCTGTGGAGGGTTTTTGTCACTTTTTTTACTCACCATAACTTTACTCAGTATATATATATACAGCTGAACCCCGTTATAAAGTGGTCCTTGGAGTCCACAGAATGAGACCGCATTATAACCGGGATTGTGTTAAAATTTCGCCGTTGTGGGTTGTTCCTCTGCAACTCCAAGTCTACATAAGCGTGCACACGTGGACACAGCCCTATGAAGCGAGGAGAGAGCTGATAGCTGCAGAGAGGAGAGCACGTGGACACAGCCCTAGCAAGCAAGGAGAGAGCTGACAGCTGCAGAGAGGAGAGCATACAGAGGTAAAGGGATGGGTTCACAGTGTAGTGTAGAAATTTTTGGTTATACCTTGACATTTGGTATGCAGGCTTACGACGCTTTGGCCAAAGTGTTTAACTAAATAACCAAGTAATTATTATTATTATTGAAGTATTTAAACTTTATACTTATTACCAAATATGTTTTGTCAATTGGATGTAGCATTGGTCACCCCTGTCTTTTGCTGTATACATTTGCCACGCTCAGTAGCACTCTTTTTTGACATAAATATATATTCATGATGTGGTGGGTGTAGGTGTTTGAGCTAGCTGGGAATGTGTGTATATATATATATATATATATATATACAGGCAGTCCTCGGTTATCCGACACAATGCGCTACTCAAAATGGTGTTGTAAAGCGAAACGTTGTAAAGCGAAACACGTTTTCCCATAGGAACACTGTTTAAATGAAAGGTTCCGTTCCTGAAGGCATTTTTAACACTAAAATACACCAAATATTTTATGCAGGCCATAAGATATGCAGCACACACATACATTATATAGTGTATATACTGTATTATATATAATATAACATAATTAATAATATATTATATAGTATAATATAATATTATATAGTATAATATTATATATATACGCTCTTACGATGCTTTGCAACGTTGTTTATGTGAATGTGTATATATATACACACATACACAACGTTGCAAAGCGTCGTAAGAGCGTTGGATAAACCATTTTGGCGTTGTAAAAATGAATATAGGTATGCATTGCATAGAGTTGGATAAGCCATTCGTTGTAAAGCGAAGCGTTGTAAAACGAGGACTGCCTGTATATATACAGCTGAACCCCGTTATAAAGCGGTCCTTGGGGTCCAAATAATGAGACCGCGTTATAACCTGGATTGCGTTCAAATTTTGCCGTTGTGGGTTGTTCATCTGCAACTCCAAGTCTACGTAAGCGTGCGCACATGGACACAGCCCTATGAAGCAAGGAGAGAGCTGACAGCTGCAGAGAGGAGAGCACGTGGACAGAGCCCTATGAAGCAAGGAGAGAGCTGACAGCTGCAGAGAGGAGAGCACGCGGACACAGCCCTATGAAGCGAGGAGAGAGCTGACAGCTGCAGAGAGATTTAGATGCTGGTAAGTCCTCGCGCAGCTAAATGGATATGTTTTTAAATCGGGAGCCACTCTCAGATCGCGTTATAAGCAAATCCACGTTGTGGCGGATCGCGCTATAATGGGGTTGAGCTGTGTATATATATATATATATCTATATATATGTATAGATATATATCTACTATATATTTGTGAAATCACTGTATGTCTGCGTCCCAAGGGTCAATCGCATTGGACCTTGGCCCTGTCACTCCGGCTCAGGCCATGCCCGCCCCCGCACACCTCTCATTGGCCTACGTCCAACACCAATGCCACACTGTCCCACCCCTCACTGACTCTCATTGGCCTGCGTCCAATGCCCGCCCCCGCACACCTCTCATTGGCCTGCGTCCCACCCCTCACTGACTCTCATTGGCCTGCGTCCAATGCCCGCCCCCGCACACCTCTCATTGGCCTGCGTCCCACCCCTCACTGACTCTCATTGGCCTGCGTCCAATGCCCGCCCCCGCACACCTCTCATTGGCCTGCGTCCAACACCAATGAACTAATACAGTGTTTCCCAAACTGTGCGCCAGGGCGCCGCGGCTCGGCTAGAGGGGCGCCGCGATCAGGGCCGCCAGCAGCGGGAAATAAGGGCTGCTAGCTCATTTAAAAAAAAAAAAAAACCCTCTGAGGGGAAGCAGAGGAGCGGTCACGTGACCGCTCCCATCCAATGGGACTGCAGCCTGCCCGGCATTGCAACTTCAGTGCCCGGCATTGCAACTACAAAGCCACCAGACAGCTGTGTGTGTGTGTGTGTGTGTGTGTGTGTGTGTGTGTGTGTGTGTGTGTGTGTGTGTGTGTGTGTGTGTGTGTGTGTGTGTGTGTGTGTGTGTGTGTGTGTGAAAAACGGGCTGCAGGGTGTGTGTGTGTATATATATATATATATATATATATATGTATATATGTGTGGTGTGTGTGTATATATATATATATATATATATATATATATATATATATATATATATGTGTGTGTGTGTGTGAATATATTTATCAAAGTTGCACAATGTTAATAATTTATTCTCACATGTCTTTTTTTTTTTAAATGTTTAAAATATTATATAATATACACACACACACACACACACAGCTACCAAGTGACAAACACACACAGTGATACCCGCCTCCCAAGCGCGCTTGCTGTCTCCTCTGCCAGGACAGCAAAAAGCTCCTGGTAGAGCGAGCGGCAGCAAGCAAGAGCGAGCAGCAGCACCTAAGCGCTTACTATGTCCCAGGCCGGAGGAACTATAGCCGCGTTGATTACAGATGCAGGGGCTTTGTGCATCTGTTCAGCCCGGCTCAGCAACGCTGAGCTGCCTACGCTGAGAGAGGGAGGCCCGGCGCTCACGCTGGAGGAGCAGCACCGGGAGACAGATGTCTCCCAGCAGCACTGCAGCGTCACCCCCCCCCTCCCTCCCCGCAGCACACCGGCCCTCCCCCCACGTGGCACAGGCCCCCGCAGCACTGACCTCCCCCGTGCAGGGACTGGGCCATTCAGCCATACCCTCCCCCACCCCCCCGTATCTGTGTGTATTTATTTGTGTGTGTGTGTGTATCTGCATCAGTGTGTGTGTATCTGTGTTTATTTATTTGTGTGTGTGTGTGTATTTATTTGTGTGTGTGTGTATTTGTGTGTGTGTGTGTGTATTTATGTGTGTATTTATTTGTGTGTGTCTGAGAGAGAGAGTGAGGTCAGAGAGAGAGAGAGAGAGAGAGAGAGAGAGTGAGGTCAGAGAGAGAGAGAGAGTGAGGTCAGAGAGAGAGAGAGAGAGTGAGGTCATAGAGAGAGAGAGAGTGAGGTCATAGAGAGTGAGGTCAGAGAGAGAGAGAGAGAGGGGGGTCAGAGAGAGAGTGAGGTCAGAGAGAGAGAGAGAGTGAGGTCAGAGAGAGAGAGAGAGAGTGAGGTCAGAGAGAGAGAGAGAGTGAGGTCAGAGAGAGAGAGAGAGAGTGAGGTCAGAGAGAGAGAGAGTGAGGTCAGAGAGAGAGAGAGTGAAGTCAGAGAGAGAGAGAGTGAGGTCAGGGAGAGAGAGAGTGAGGTCAGAGAGAGAGTGAGGTCAGAGAGAGAGAGAGAGAGGGTGAGGTCAGAGAGAGAGAGAGAGAGAGAGAGAGAGAGAGTGAGGTCAGAGAGAGAGAGAGTGAGGTCAGAGAGAGAGAGAGTGAGGTCAGAGAGAGAGAGAGTGAGGTCAGAGAGAGAGAGAGTGAGGTCAGAGAGAGAGAGAGAGAGTGAGGTCAGAGAGAGAGAGTGAGGTCAGAGAGAGAGAGAGAGAGAGAGAGTGAGGTCAGAGAGAGAGAGTGAGGTCAGAGAGAGAGAGTGAGGTCAGAGAGAGAGAGAGTGAGGTCAGAGAGAGAGAGAGTGAGGTCAGAGAGAGAGAGAGTGAGGTCAGAGAGAGAGAGTGTGAGGTCAGAGAGAGAGGGAGGTCAGAGAGAATGTGAGGTCAGAGAGAGCGTGAGGTCAGAGAGAGAGAGAGTGTGAGGTCAGAGAGAGAGAGAGTGTGAGGTCAGAGAGAGTGTGAGGTCAGAGAGAGAGAGAGAGAGGGAGGTCAGAGAGAATGTGAGGTCAGAGGTCAGAGAGAGAGAGAGTGTGAGGTCAGAGAGAGAGAGTGTGAGGTCAGAGAGAGAGAGTGTGAGGTCAGAGAGAGAGAGTTCTGAGAGAGAGAGTTCTGAGAGAGAGTGAGGTCAGAGAGGGAGAGAGTGCGGTCAGAGAGAGGTCAGAGAGAGAGAGAGTGAGGTCAGAGAGAGTTAGAGTGTGTGAGAGAGAGTGAGAGTGTCTGAGAGAGACACCAACTGCGCACTGCAACTGTTAGGTATGTTTGTACACCTATGTATGTATGTACACCTTTGTTTTTACTTTGGGCGCCGTGTAAAAATCCTGATCGCCTTGGGGAGCCTTGAAAAAATTCTGATTGCCTTGGGGAGCCTTGAACCGAAAAAGTTTGGGAACCACTGCCCTAATACTTTCACACTGTCCCACCCCTCACTGAGTTTTGGGAACGCTTTGCTTTTGCAACACCTAATCCTCTAATCCTCAACCTGCTCTGGGGCCACGCTTCACAGCTATCAAAACCTTCACGTCTGCTACCACAGACTGCCGAATCAGGTACAGAATCTACACACAACGCACAAACACAGCACACACACACACACATTCACACAACACCAAACACTGCAGACTGCCTCTTCAAACCCCCCCTCCCCTCCACGCCACACATCTCCCTCCCGCAACCGGACCGCGAGGCCGCGGCCTCCACTCACACACCATGGCAATGATGTCCCTCCCCCTATCCCGCCACCTCACACAGTGTAGCTCCCGCGAACCGCACAGCACGCCTCATCTCCTGCACCTCACACAGCTCCCTACCGCAACCAGACGGCGAGGCCCCCTACCCCGCTACACCATGCCACCAATGTCCCTCCCCCTATCCCGCTAGCTCACACAGTGTAGCTCCCGCGAACCGCACAGCACGCCTCACATCTCCTGCACCTCACACATCTCCCTACCGCAACCAGACCGGAAGGCCCCCTACCCCGCTACACCATGCCACCAATGTCCCTCCCCCTATCCCGCTACCTCACACAGTGTAGCTCCCGCTACACACCACTCCCTCTCGCTACACACCACTCCCTCCCGCTCCATTCCCTCCCCGGCGGGGGAACAGGCAGGCTGCCACGCGGCGCCTAAGATGGCGGACCCCCTTCCTCCCTCGCGCTCCATTCCCTCCCGCTCCACTCCCTCCCGCTCCACTCACCACCCTCCCGCTCCATTCCCTCGCGCTCCACTCACCACTCCCTCCCGCTACACACCACTCCCTCCCGCTACACACCACTCCCTCCCGCTACACTCACCTCCCTCCCCGGCGGGGGAACAGGCTGCCACGCGGCGCGTAAGATGGCGGACCCCCTTCCTCCCTCGCGCTACATTCCCTCCCGCTCCACTCACCTCCCTCCCGCTCCATTCCCTCCCGCTCCATTCCCTCCCGCTCCATTCCCTCCCGCTCCATTCCCTCCCGCTCCATTCCCTCCCGCTCCACTCAGCTCCCTCCCCGGCGTGGGAACAGGCTGCCACGCGGCGCGCAAGATGGCGGACCCCCTTCCTCCCTCGCGGCGCCGAGTGAGAAGATGGCGGCGGCCGGAAGTACAGGTAGGTGTCGCGTGTGTGTGTGTGTGTGTGTGTGTGTGTGACACTGCCCCCCCTCTGTCCACTGCCCCCCCTCCTGTCCACTGCCCCCCCTCCTGTCCACTGCCCCCCTCCTGTCCACTGCCCCCCCTCCTCCTGTCCACTGCCCCCCCCTCCTGTCCACAGCCCCCACCTCCTGTCCACAGCCCCCCCCCTCCTGTCCACAGCCCCACCCCTCCTGTCCACTGCCCCCCCTCTCCTGTCCACTGCCCCCCCTCTCCTGTCCACTGCCCCCTCTCCTGTCCACAGCCCCCCCTCCTGTCCACTGCCCCCCCTCTCCTGTCCACTGCCCCCCCTCTCCTGTCCACTGCCCCCCCTCTCCTGTCCACTGCCCCCCCTCTCCTGTCCACTGCCCTCCCTCTCCTGTCCACTGCCCCCCATCTTCTGTCCACTGCCCCCACCCTCCTGTCCACTGCCCCCCCCTCCTGTCCACTGCCCCCCCTCCTGTCCACTGTCCACCCCCTCCTGTCCACTTTCCACCCCCTCCTGTCCACTGTCCACTGCCCCCCCCTCCTGTCCACTGTCCACCCCCTCCTGTCCACTGTCCACTGCCCCCCCCTCCTGTCCACTGCCCCCCCTCCTGTCCACTGCCCCCCCTACTGTCCACTGCCCCCCCTACTGTCCACTGCCCCCCCCCACTCCTGTCCACTGCCCCCCCCCCTCCTGTCCACTGCCCCCCCCTCCTGTCCACTGCCCCCCCCCTCCTGTCCACTGCCCCCCCCCCTCCTGTCCACTGCCCCCCCTCCTGTCCACTGCCCCCCCTCCTGTCCACTGCCCCCCCCTCCTGTCCACTGCCCCCCCTCCTGTCCACTGCATCCCCCTCCTGTCCACTGCCCCCCCTCCTGTCCACTGCCCCCCCTTCCTGTCCACTGCCCCCCCTTCCTGTCCACTGCCCCCCCTCCCCCTTCCTGTCCACTGCCTCCCCTCCCCCTTCCCACCGCCTCCCCTCCCCCTTCCCACCGCCTCCCCTCCCCCCTTCCCACCGCCTCCCCTCCCCCCTTCCCACCGCCTCCCCCCCTTCCCACCGCCTCCCCCCCCTTCCCACCGCCTCCCCTCCCTTGGGGGGGAGGGGCCACTAACCTCCCAAAAACAGCTGAGACCAGCTGCACATAGTTAATAAACACACAGATACCCAACAAGCTCTGAGAAACCCCAAACATTACCACATAATATATATGTATAAGTGTCAAAAGGAGTGCTAGTGGGCGTGGCTAAATGTATACAACAAAAAACAAACACCGCACGTGGTCGTGTGCTCAGTTGTTTGGAGGTTGGTGGCCCCTCCTCCCAGGGTTTAAGCTCACCCCTCCTCACTTTTTAAATAGCAAGTTTTCCATGTTCCTGTGCAGGACAGGTCCACTGAGGCCATTCTCCCTCCACTGCAGGGAAAATGGGGTTAGTGCTTGCAGGGACTATGCCTATAATAAGAGAAAAGTTTGTTTAAAGATTATTTGTGGTAGAAATTATTTTTTTTTTAAAAGAACAGCAATTAACTGTTTATTTAAATAGCGATGTAAAGTTGATTGGTTTTCAGTAACCAATAATTTTCATGTAATGTTCATATTTGGCAAAAATGCTGTTATAATTACCAACATACAATCACCATTGGCTTCCCTCGCATTTTATACTATACAATTCCAGTCCCACTAACACTGTATGAAATGCTAGCCAGGACTTTTGTAAATGTTCATACATATTGTACAATAATATTTGCCACTGATAGTATCTAAGCACCCAGGGTCGCCAACAGGGGCGAGAGTTGGGACATTCAGAGCAGTTCAGGGAGTCCACCCAAGCTGATACTGGAATTTGGGCCTGACCGGAAGTTGCTCCTATGCCACTGGGACCTGGGTCCTCTCTGCTGCCAGGGCCACTGAGGTTTGGCTCCTCTCTGCCGCTGGGGCCCTAACTCCTCTATGCCGCTCGGGCTGTTGGGGCCTAGCTCCTCTCTGCCGCTGGGGCCTAGCTCCTCTTTGCCACTAGGGCCTAGCTCCTCTCTGCTGCCGGGGCCTAGCTCCTCTCTGCCGCCGGGGCCTAGCTCCTCTCTGCCGCCGGGACCTAGCTCCTCTCTGCCGCCGGGGCCTAGCTCCTCTCTGCCGCTGGGGCCTAGCTCCTCTCTGCCGCTGGGGCCTAGCTCCTCTCTGCCACTGGGGCCTAGCTCCTCTCTGCCACTAGGGCCTAGCTCCTCTCTGCCACCGGGGCCTAGCTCCTCTCTGCCGCTGGGGCCTAGCTCCTCTCTGCCGCGGAGGCCTAGCTCCTCTCTGCCGTGGGGGCCTAGCTCCTCTTTGCCACTGGGGCCTAGCTCCTCTCTGCTGCCGGGGCCTAGCTCCTCTCTGCCGCTGGGGCTTAGCTCCTCTGTCGCCGGGCCAGAGGTACTGAAGGCCTGCTAAACCCACCCCCAAACCACCACTTGGGGGCCAGAGCAACATCCTGTCCTGGGCCCCTTAAAAGCTGATGGTGCGCCTGTGCGCAACAATGACGTAACTGCAGCATTATATCTTTATTTAGGAACCACCATCTCATGGACGTGTGCATTTTATGTCCACTGAGATTTGTCATTGTCCTATTCATAGTTTGACCTTCATGTCCAGTGTTCGACAATCCTATACATTTACACGCCCGGGGCGGGTGGATTTAACCCCCGGGCGAGTAAATATTGGCCCAAGCAGAACACGTGCTTGTTTTTTTAAATTTCCCCACTCGCGCTAAATAAATGTAAGGAATCCGCTCCTCGGTTTAATGTTTGCCTTACCTTGCAGACTGTGCAGTCCCAGAACACTTCCCCTGATATTTACTGCAGCCTGGATTCACTCACCAAAGCAATACTGCCACACGCCCCTTCTGCCATTGGTTCTCTGACCTTTAAGTGTTGCCTTCCCACAATGCTCCCTGCCGAGCATAGTCCTTCCTGGATGTCTCTGTGTTCTGCCATAAGCCTTGTCTTGTCTGTCTCCTTGGTTCCTGAGACCGGATGCTAGTGTCACGCAGCGGTCTGTTCCTGTGCTGAAGCGGAGTACTCTCCTTGTTGTCTTCAGCTCCCTGATTCCTGTGACCGGCTGCTAGTCTCATGCAGCGGTCAGTTCCTGTTTCCTGTGCTGAAGCTGAGTACTCTCCTTGTTACTTCAGCTCCTTGTTTCCTGTGACCGGCTGCTATATTCATGCAGCGGTCTGTTCCTGGTTTCCTGCACTGAAGCGGAGGTTTCCCTGTGTATCTTCAGCTTCCTGGTTCCTGGGGCCTACTCTTTCCCTAATCTAGAGAGGCCGTGTCCTGGTTCCTGCCCTGAAACGGAGGATTCCCCAGCCCGCTCAGAACTCTTGCGCTGAAGCACTGGTTTACCAGTGCAGCTAGGCGGTGTGCTACTCTGGTCTGTCTACCACCTCCTGAGATCAGTACTATGGGCCATGGTCGCCGCACGCGCAGAGGCCACTCCCGCGCTCCTAAGCTGAAGCGGGGCTCTCCTGACTACCTGTTGCCGAACTCCTGCTTGAACAACGTTTAACCTGATGTCTCCAGTCCTGACCCTGGCGTGTCCACCGACGATGCTGTCTTCTCCTATCCTGATCCTGCTACGTACGACTACGAACTGCGCAATACGGATCAGCCTGCGCGGTCTAAGGTCGGTGCTTTTACAACCCCACCTCAGCCACGCGGTCCGACCCAGGTTTGTGGCGAGCACAGTCGTGACAGTATGCTCGGCCCCACAAACTCGGACCGCCCTGTGGTGAGGGTTGGTATATTTCTGTCTGAAATCCTGTCCCGGCCTGTAGACCAGTCCCAGTTTGAAAACCAGTATCTGTGCGAAATACTACCCCTGATTGAAGATCAGATTATGTATGAAGGTTTAACCCCGTTGCAAAGTCAATGCCGTAACGATCTCATTAGTAAGGCTTATTGCCTCAAGGACTTAAAACAGTCTCTGGCCGATTGTGTTTGCTCCTCTGGTTCCCCTTTAACCTGGGATAATGTGCATCCTATCAAACTTGCCAACGCCCGAAATGCACTCCTTGCCTTGGCCTTATCATTGGACATTCACCTAGTACAACAGGACCCTCTCTTCATGGTGGTTCATGCTCAAGACACACTCCGTGTACTTTCCCAGACTTTGGACATTTACATAAAGGAACAGGACCCTCTCCTCGCCAGCTACGCTGCCGCTTGGCAGTCCACCTGTGCTGCCAGTCCTGTCGCTAAACCTGGGGACGTATCTCCCTCTCCAGGAAATGACCAAACTGACCCACTATCACTGCCCCCTAACATAAATGCTGCCACGGTCCCTAGCCCTGATGGTACACCCGGGTACTCTGACACCAATGATACGTCTACGTTAACCCCTGCTGATCAGTCCTGTGAGGTTCCCCTGGAGTTTACGTATATTTCTCTAGCCAACACTAAGGCTCTAGTATCCGAGAACAAGTCCCTTTTTCCCTCTATTCCTAACTCTGAATCTCCCTTTTCAGCCCTCGAAGTTTTTCCTGCTTTAACCCTTGCTAGGCAGTTCTGCATGCCTTCCCTGTCAGGGAACAAATCCCTCCTACCTCCACGTACTCAGCTTCAATTTCTAAGTTCTGTTCCCAGGGTCATTCCTGTATTAAACCCTGTGGGGCAGCTCTCTGAGTCCCCTTTGGTAACCCCCTGTTCTCCGCCAGCCATGGTCACGTCCCTAGCTCCAGAGGAAGAATTCCTTGTCTCACCTATTACAGAGGAAAAACTCTCTATGTTCTACTCTCAGGTATTATCTGCTTTAACTCCTGTAAATTCTTGCTGCCTCCAAGCTAATGCCTTCGTTCTAGCCTCAGAGAATGTGTCCCCAAGTCCTATAGCAGAGGTTGCTGAATCCTTAGTTAGTTTTTGCTATAAAACCCCTGCTTCAGCTCAAGTTTCAGCTGCTGTGCCCCCTGAAATTTCGGCTAAAGTTCTGATTCCAGTTAAATGTATTCAGTTACCAAGTTTTTCCCTAAGCTTGGTCGCAGAGTTCCCATTTCCAGGTACTTCGCTGAACCAGTCTGTCACCCAGAGAGCGATGATCCCTGCTTCAGCACATAGTCCCCACGTCGTGGAATCTGCAGTCATTTCTGGTTTCCCAGACACTCCTTACCAAATACCCACTTCAGAGACCAGTACAGTTATGATTACCCCCCGTGTACTGTCTGTGTTCTCCCCTTCTCAAAGCTTAGGGTTAAAACCGTACAGTGGTCAGTATGCCCCTCCTGGGGTTCATGTTGTGTTCCCAGGAATGTTTGCTGACACACTGTTTTCACTTAAAAGCGACGCTTTTTCATATGTGCTAGCTAGAAGCCTGCACACAGTTTCCCCTCTCTCTGAAATTTGCCTTGTCGGCCCTGATACTCGGAGAGGTAAAAACCTCCCTTTAGATTCAGAATCTCTTTCTATAGAGGTCGTCCTTGCTGTTAGTTCCCCTGATTTCTCTGCCCATGCAAACCCTCCAGGGATCAGCATATCGGTTGTTACCCCCTTAGTACAGTCTGAGACCACCCTGCTTATATTACAAGTCCTGGTGTTTAAATCTGAGCTATTTAGTTTTACTGCTCTTGCTACTGTAAACCTCAGTCCCTCAGCACTGCAGCTAAACGTGCTCCAGCAACCGTTGGGTTACTCGGGGTAAAAATTTAAATTCCTGTCTTAAAGGGTACTTTCTCACACATGTCCAGCAAACCTAGAACCTCAGTGATTGATTCTAAGTCACTTATCACTATATCTGTTGTTCTCACTAGTCAAACCCTGACACCCTCACCACTGGCTAGGAGTCCCATTATCAGAATTTTTGCACTAGTAAACACGCCTAAATCTGTTTTTGTCATGACAAGCACCCCTGTTGTTAGGGCCCTTGCAGTTTTGGATAAAACTCCTTTTACTTCAAAGGTTTCTGCTATTAAGAGTTTCCATGGTTCCAACTTACCGCTTATTGTCTCTTTAACTCCCATCATTACTCTCCCATTACCAGTCACTGATTCCCAGGCACCAGCTCCTGACGCTAGTTCTCCTATCGGTACCCCTGCTTTGCGAGATGTTTCTGTTATGGATTCCGAGCCTCCAGCTCCGGAGTCAATTCCTTTACTCGCTGCTGTTTTTGTAGTCTCTCAGGTCCCTGTCACTGAAATACAGACTTCAGCTTCTGAGGTTAGCTCCCCTACCTCCGCTACCCTTGCTCTGCCTGATTCTCAAGTTTCTGACATTAGAGCCCCAAAGCCTATTCCTACTCCCCAGACAATACTATCTCCCACTGAGGGTTCCCCAGTATTTGATATGATATCTCTACCACCACTCTCATATCCTAGAACAGTACTCACCAAGGAACTGCTCGTTTACGGATCCCCTTTCCGCCTAAAAAACTTTAGGAACAACTCGATGTCCCCGAGACCCATGGATGGCCCTAGCTGGCCGCAGTTCTCTCCGGGGGGTGGGGGTACACAAAGGAGTGACCACGAGTCTCTGAACCATGACTCTAACACCAATCCTAGACGGTTCTGGAACAACTCCTGGTCCACCAACTCTATGAGTGGTCTTGTTCGCCCGGAGGTCTCACGTGAAGAGGGGGGTACTGTAAGGAATCCGCTCCTCGGTTTACTGTTTCCCTTACCTTGCAGACATGTGCAGTCCCGGAACACTTCCCCTGATATTTACTGCAGCCTGGATTCACTCACCAAAGCAATACTGCCACACGCCCCTTCTGCTTTCCCACAATGCTCCCTGCCGAGCATTGTCCTTCCTGGATGTTTCTGTGTTCTGCCATAAGCCTTGTCTTGTCTGTCTCCTTGGTTCCTGAGACCGGATGCTAGTGTCACGCAGCGGTCTGTTCCTGTGCTGAAGCGGAGTACTCTCCTTGTTGTCTTCAGCTCCCTGATTCCTGTGACCGGCTGCTAGTCTCATGCAGCGGTCAGTTCCTGTTTCCTGTGCTGAAGCTGAGTACTCTCCTTGTTACTTCAGCTCCTTGTTTCCTGTGACCGGCTGCTATATTCATGCAGCGGTCTGTTCCTGGTTTCCTGCACTAAAGCGGAGGTTTCCCTGTGTATCTTCAGCTTCCTGGTTCCTGGGGCCTACTCTTTCCCTAATCTAGAGAGGCTGTGTCCTGGTTCCTGCGCTGAAACGGAGGATTCCCCAGCCCGCTCAGAACTCTTGCGCTGAAGCACTGGTTTACCAGTGCAGCTAGGCGGTGTGCTACTCTGGTCTGTCTACCACCTCCTGAGACCAGTACCATGGGCCATGGTCGCCGCACGCGCAGAGGCCACTCCGGCGCTCCTAAGCTGATGCGGGGCTCTCCTGACTACCTGTTGCCGAACTCCTGCTTGAACAACGTTTACCCTGATGTCTCCAGTCCTGACCCTGGCGTGTCCACCGACGATGCTGTCTTCTTCTATCCTGATCCTGCTACGTACGACTACGAACTGCGCAATCCGGATCAGCCTGCGCGGTCTAAGGTCGGTGCTTTTACAACCCCACCTCAGCCATGCGGTCCGACCCAGGTTTGTGGCGAGCACAGTCGTGACAATAAATAAATAACTCCCCCTACCTGATTGCTGATTGGCGTGTGCTCCCAGGCTTTGTGGGCGCGCGGCCAGGCTCTATATGAGCCAGCCCCCAACGAACGGCCATTTTTTCTGGCCAGAGATCTGTTGGAGAGTACTAGAGTAAGTACTCTCCAATCCTCCATCCCCTCTGCTCCTTCCCTGCCTCCTGCAGTTCCCCCTTACTCCCCGCTCCCCCCCCCAATACCCGCGCGTGTCTGGAGATGGTAGCGAGGGTGTTCCCCTTTCTCTCCCCGGCCCCCGCTTATCCGTGCGGGGCGGAGGTGTCCCCCCCTTATTCCCCCCAGCTTCCTGCACCACTTCCAGCTTTCCCGGTCCCTGCGCGGGGCAGGTGATGGTAGTGGGGTGTTCCCCGCTTACCCCGGCTTCCCGCGATCCCCGTGGGCGGGTGATGGTAGTGGGGGGTGTCCCCGATTACCCCGGCTTCCCGCGATACCAGCGTGGGACGGGTGATTGTAGTG